>NW_028166514.1:60000-202500 GCF_964263955.1 Coregonus lavaretus
GGTTGGTCAGTGTTGGTAGGATGAAGGAAGGTATTTAATGGTTGTCAGTGTTGGTAGGATGAAGGAAGGTATTTAATGGTTGGTCAGTGTTGGTAGGATGAAGGAAGGTATTTAATGGTTGGTCAGTGTTGGTAGGATGAAGGAAGGTATTTAATGGTTGGTCAGTGTTGGTAGGATGAAGGAAGGTATTTAATGGTTGGTCAGTGTTGGTAGTATGAAGGAAGGTATTTAATGGTTGGTCAGTGTTGGTAGGATGAAGGAAGGTATTTAATGGTTGTCAGTGTTGGTAGGATGAAGGAAGGTATTTAATGGTTGTCAGTGTTGGTAGGATGAAGGAAGGTATTTAATGGTTGGTCAGTGTTGGTAGGATGAAGGAAGGTATTTAATGGTTGGTCAGTGTTGGTAGGATGAAGGACGGTATTTAATGGTTGTCAGTGTTGGTAGGATGAAGGAAGGTATTTAATGGTTGGTCAGTGTTGGTAGGATGAAGGAAGGTATTTAATGGTTGGTCAGTGTTGGTAGGAGGAAGGATGGTATTTAATGGTTGGTCAGTGTTGGTAAGATGAAGAAAGGTATTTCAAGGTTGTCAGTGTTGGTAGGATGAAGGAAGGTATTTAATGGTTGGTCAGTGTTGGTAGGATGAAGGAAGGTATTTCAAGGTTGGTCAGTGTTGGTAGGATGAAGGAAGGTATTTAATGGTTGGTCAGTGTTGGTAGGATGAAGGAAGGTATTTAATGGTTGGTCAGTGTTGGTAGGATGAAGAAAGGTATTTCAAGGTTGGTCAGTGTTGGTAGGATGAAGGAAGGTATTTCAAGGTTGGTCAGTGATGGTAGGATGAAGGAAGGTATTTCATGGTTGGTCAGTGTTGGTAGGATGAAGAAAGGTATTTCAAGGTTGGTCAGTGTTGGTAGGATGAAGGAAGGTATTTAATGGTCGGTCAGTGACGGTAGGATGAAGGAAGGTATTTAAAAGGTTGGTCTGTATCGGTAGGATGAAGGACGGGCGGATGGTTGGGGCACTGCTGTCTGCTTCTTGGAGAACATGACTTTGTGGAAGGTTGAAAATGATGAGGGTGTCATTTAGCAGACGCTCTTATCCAGAGCAACTTATAGTTAAGTGCATTCATCTTCAGATAGCCAGGTTAGACAGTCACACATCTCAGTCATATCTATCAGCAAAGTCAGAGCCAGTAGGAAAAGTCCAGTAAGAGTGTTAGTTATACAGACTGTCTGTTAACTAACTAACTAACTGACTGACTAACTACCTACCTAACTAACTAACTAACTAACTAACTAACTAACTGACTGACTGACTAACTAACTAACTAACTAACTAACTAACTGACTAACTAACTAACTAACTGTTAGTTCAAGAAAGAGGGTTACTTAGTTGTTCTTGTTTAGATTTAGAGGAGGGGGGGGGGGGGGGGGTTGTTGAGGAAGGGGTATTATGGGATGAATCATAATACTTTGTGAAGATGTGGATTTTCAAACGTTTTTCTGAAGACGGGCAGCGGAGGGACGTCAGGACGAAGCTGATTCCACACCCAGAGAAATTAGTGTTCTAATTCCTATTTCAACGGTTCCATTCTACGGTTGCCAGGACAGAGAGAAGCTTTGACTGGGCCCAGTCCTTTGGCTTGTTGGAAACACTCCAACTTGTTTTGTTTTAAAAACGGAATGCTAGTTTCCCCCCAGTCAATACTTTTCATGGTCATCTTGGGGGGGGGGTCATAGGAATACTGTGAGAACAACACCGTGATGTTGTGGACAAACCAACATCATTATCATATCCAGCAAACCCAGCTTCTCTCAATCTACTGCTGCATATCTATACAGGAGGCCAAGAGGACGAGGACCAGACCATTTAACAGTTTAATTCAGTCTACTGCTGCATATCTATTCAGGAGGCCAAGAGGACAGGACCAGACCATTTAACAGTTTAATTCAGTCTGCTGCTGCATATCTATTCAGGAGGCCAAGAGGACAGGACCAGACCATTTAACAGTTTAATTCAGTCTACTGCTGCATATCTATACAGGTGGCCAAGAGGACGAGGACCAGACCATTTAACAGTTTAATTCAGTCTACTGCTGCATATCTATTCAGGAGGCCAAGAGGACGAGGACCAGACCATTTAACAGTTTAATTCAGTCTACTGCTGCATATCTATACAGGAGGCCAAGAGGACGAGGACCAGACCATTTAACAGTTTAATTCAGTCTACTGCTGCATATCTATTCAGGAGGCCAAGAGGACGAGGACCAGACCATTTAACAGTTTAATTCAGTCTACTGCTGCATATCTATTCAGGAGGCCAAGAGGACGAGGACCAGACCATTTAACAGTTTAATTCAGTCTACTGCTGCATATCTATACAGGAGGCCAAGAGGACGGGACCAGACCATTTAACAGTTTAATTTGTCCCTGTCAACTGTCCTCACATCACTCTTCGGGAGACACAAGGGCATAATAAAATGAGGAGGTCAACGAGTCACTAGTAGTTTCCAACGGGAACAGAACGGCATCTACTTCATGTACTTAACATGTTTCAAGAGTGTTTTTTTGTTACCAAATGACCATCACGTATAAACAACCCTGATCAAGATTAACCGTTATACAGACTGTCCTGTTGGCTCTATAACTAACTAACTAACTAACTAACTAACTAACTAACTAACTAACTAACCGTTATACAGACTGTCTTGTCGGCTGTATAACTAACTAACTAACTAACTAACTAACTAACTGTTAACCGTTATACAGACTGTCTTGTTGGCTGTATAACTAACTAACTAACTAACTAACTAACTAACCGTTATACAGACTGTCTTGTCGGCTGTATAACTAACTAACTAACTAACTAACTAACTAACTAACTAACTAACTAACTAACCGTTATACAGACTGTCCTGTTGGCTCTATAACTAACTAACTAACTAACTAACTAACTAACTAACTAACTAACTAACTAACTAACTAACTAACTAACCGTTATACAGACTGTCCTGTTGGCTCTATAACTAACTAACTAACTAACTAACTAACTAACTAACCGTTATACAGACTGTCCTGTTGGCTCTATAACTAACTAACTAACTAACTAACTAACTAAGTAACCGTTATACAGACTGTCTTGTCGGCTGTATAACTAACTAACTAACTAACTAACTAACTAACTAACTAACTAACCGTTATACAGACTGTCTTGTTGGCTGTATAACTAACTAACTAACTAACTAACTAACCGTTATACAGACTGTCCTGTTGGCTGTATAACTAACTAACTAACTAACTAACTAACTAACTAACTAACTGTTAACCATTATACAGACTGTCTTGTTGGCTGTCAATCTAGCTGGTGAGAAGCAGCCAAAGCAGTGGTATTATATTGATATACCCAAAGACTGGATGGATCTGGTTCTCTCAGCCAAACAAAGAGCACTCCTTCCCTTTAATGTTACACATCAAACACTAACCAGAGGCACATCATATGACTGGACTAAAAAAACAAGTCTCCTTTAAAATATTCCTCTCAATTTCAACTGACTCCTAGGGGGGAATTCTGGGGACTTTCCAGCATACTATAACAGGCTTGCGTCACAAATGGCACCCTATTCCCTACATAGTGTGCACTACTTTAGACCAGAGCCCTATGACACCCTATTCCCTATATAGTGCACTACTTCTGACCAGAGCCCCATAGGTTCCGGGTCAAAAGTAGTGCACGCTACATAGGGAGCCATTTGGGACGCACTTGGTGACCACTTCCTCCTGTCCCTGTAATTTCCCAGTTCTTCCTCATATTTGGGATTTCCATGGCGCCCAGTATATTGGTCTGGCTGCCATCATAGTTTAAACAAGCCTCCCCCCAAATCACATCTCCACTTGGCTAACTCAGAGTAAATACCAAATGGCACCCTATGGGCCTTGGTCAAAAGCAGTGCACTATATAGGGAACAGTGTGCCATTTGTGACGCACTCACAGTGTTGTAGAGCTGGAGCCTCTGGTTCAAACCACAGTCCCCAATTAGTCACATTTTACTGTTTCTATTTCCATGACTTCCTTCTGTCAAGCCCTTTATTGATTCAAGCAACCACTTTCAAGGTTTTTCCAGCACCTCACGACATCGCCACGCTAAAACAACTTCCTTGAATAAAAGACACAAATCCACTTAATCACTTGTTTAAGGATAATTCATTTCAGTAGAGCAGGTAATAGCATCTGCATTTAGGCTGAGCAGGGTCTGAAACTAAAGTAACCCTCACGGAGGCTGGACCCTAACCCCCATGGAGGCTGGACCCTAACCCCCATGGAGACTGGACCCTAACCCCCATGGAGACTGGACCCTAACCCCCATGGAGGCAGGACCCTAACCCCCATGGAGGCTGGACCCTAACCCCCATGGAGGCTGGACCCTAACCCCCATGGAGGCTGGACCCTAACCCCCATGGAGGCTGGACCCTAACCCCCATGGAGGCTGGACCCTAACCCCCATGGAGGCTGGACCCTAACCCTAACCCCCATGGAGGCTGGACCCTAACCCTAACCCCCATGGAGGCTGGACCCTAACCCCCATGGAGGCTGGACCCTAACCCTAACCCCCATGGAGAATGGACCCTAACCCTAACCCCCATGGAGAATGGACCCTAACCCTAACCCCCATGGAGAATGGACCCTAACCCCCATGGAGGCAGGACCCTAACCCCCATGGAGGCTGGACCCTAACCCCCATGGAGGCTGGACCCTAACCCCCATGGAGGCTGGACCCTAACCCCCATGGAGGCTGGACCCTAACCCTAACCCCCATGGAGGCTGGACCCTAACCCCCATGGAGACTGGACCCTAACCCTAACCCCCATGGAGGCTGGACCCTAACCCTAACCCCCATGGAGGCTGGACCCTAACCCCCATGGAGGCTGGACCCTAACCCTAACCCCCATGGAGGCTGGACCCTAACCCTAACCCCCATGGAGGCTGGCCCCTAACCCTAACCCCCATGGAGACTGGACCCTAACCCCCATGGAGGCTGGACCCTAACCCTAACCCCCATGGAGGCTGGACCCTAACCCCCATGGAGGCTGGACCCTAACCCTAACCCCCATGGAGGCTGGCCCCTAACCCTAACCCCCATGGAGACTGGACCCTAACCCCCATGGAGGCTGGACCCTAACCCCCATGGAGGCTGGCCCCTAACCCCCAGGGAGACTGGACCCTAACCCTCACAGAGGCTGGACCCTAACCCCCATGGAGACTGGACCCTAACCCTAACCCCCATGGACCCTAACCCCCATGGAGGCTGGACCCTAACCCCCATGGAGACTGGACCCTAACCCCCATGGAGACTGGACCCTAACCCCCATGGAGGCTGGACCCTAACCCCCAGGGAGACTGGACCCTAACCCTCACAGAGGCTGGACCCTAACCCCCATGGAGGCTGGAATCTAACCCTAACCCCCACGGAGACTGGACCCTAACCCTAACCCCCATGGAGACTGGCCCCTAACCCCCACGGAGACTGGCCCCTAACCCTAACCCCCACGGAGACTGGCCCCTAACCCTAACCCCCATGGAGACTGGCCCCTAACCCCCACGGAGACTGGCCCCTAACCCTAACCCCCATGGAGGCTGGACCCTAACCCCCATGGAGGCTGGCTCTAACCCCCATGGAGACTGGCCCCTAACCCCCACGGAGACTGGCCCCTAACCCTAACCCCCATGGAGAATGGACCCTAACCCCCATGGAGGCTGGACCCTAACCCTAACCCCCATGGAGGCTGGACCCTAACCCCCATGGAGGCTTGACCCTAACCCCCATGGAGGCTCGACCCTAACCCCCATGGAGGCTCGACCCTAACCCCCATGGAGGCTCGACCCTAACCCCCATGGAGGCTCGACCCTAACCCCCATGGAGGCTCGACCCTAACCCCCATGGAGGCTGGACCTGAGCCAACTGGATGACTCATGCCAGTACTCTGCTGGATTCTTTTGAAAACACTTTAATCGTTGAATTTCGAATGTGGTGTTTACCTGCATACATGGGTTAAAGGGGAGGAGGAATATGACCAATCAAAAAAGAGCTATCAATCTGTCAATCCTATAAAAAATGTAAAGATCAACAAGTACTGACAGGACTCATCCAGCTTGGGAAAATCCTCCACTGGGGTTACTGTGATGCTATAGATGGGTTAGCTGACAACGTCAGGAAAATGACCCAGTCTGTTTTGGCCCATAGTTGCACAAGTGTCGGTTTTGTTGCTAAACAACCAACCCCTCTACAGTGTTGAGGGGTCCGTGGGATCTAGGTTGCCTTGACGAAAACTCCCCAGACATGATCTGTGTGGTGTGGCTCGCCAAGTAGCTCTGGTCCCTCTCCAAGTAGCTCTGGTCCCTCTCCAAGTAGCTCTGGTCCCTCTCCAAGCAGCTCTGGTCCCTCTCCAAGCAGCTCTGGTCCCTCTCCAAGCAGCTCTGGTCCGTCTCCAAGCAGCTCTGGTCCCTCTCCAAGCAGCGCTGGTCCCTCTCCAAGCAGCGCTGGTCCCTCTCCAAGCAGCTCTGGTCCGTCTCCAAGCAGCTCTGGTCCGTCTCCAAGCAGCTCTGTAATTCTTGACGAAGCCACACCGGTTTGCCGTTTTGCAGGCCATCCTCATCGCTCATCAGGTCCACATTAATAATAATAATAATAATAATAATAATAATATGCCATTTAGCAGACGCTTTTATCCAAAGCGACTTAGTCATGCGTGCATACATTATTTAATTTTTTTGTGTGTATGGGGGGTCCCGGGGATCGAACCCACTACCCTGGCGTTACAAGCGCCGTGCTCTACCAGCTGAGCTACAGAGGTCGACATTAACTCCTGTCCAAATGCCTCTCATCCTCTGAAAGCACTGTCACTGAACCAATAGAACACAGTAAACAAATGCATGTCTCAAGTACTGCATATTCATACAACTTCAAGTCTGAGCTCCTACAACCACAGATCGAGAGACATTCAAGAAGTATTCCCATTGACATTTATCACTCTTAGCGTGACTGTAGTTTTTGATATCTTGTGAAATGACTGACATTACTGGTCTTAATGGACGGTTGTGAAAACAACAGTTGAATTCCATCCACCTGGTTGAACGGGGCTCCACATGCCTTTGATTAATGGAACTACAGGGAAATAGCACCCACTCTAGACCAGGTGATTAATGGAACTACAGGGATATAGCAGCCAGTCTAGACCAGGTGATTAATGGAACTACAGGGATATAGCAGCCAGTCTAGACCAGGTGATTAATGGAACTACAGGGATATAGCAGCCAGTCTAGACCAGGTGATTAATGGAACTACAGGGATATAGCAGCCAGTCTAGACCAGGTGATTAATGGAACTACAGGGATATAGCAGCCACTCTAGACCAGGTGATTAATGGAACTACAGGGATATAGCAGCCAGTCTAGACCAGGTGATTAATGGAACTACAGGGATATAGCAGCCAGTCTAGACCAGGTGATTAATGGAACTACAGGGATATAGCAGCCACTCTAGACCAGGTGATTAATGGAACTACAGGGATATAGCAGCCAGTCTAGACCAGGTGATTAATGGAACTACAGGGATATAGCAGCCTCTAGACCAGGTGATTAATGGAACTACAGGGATATAGCAGCCACTCTAGACCAGGTGATTAATGGAACTACAGGGATATAGCAGCCACTCTAGACCAGGTGATTAATGGAACTACAGGGATATAGCAGCCACTCTAGACCAGGTGATTAATGGAACTACAGGGATATAGCAGCCAGTCTAGACCAGGTGATTAATGGAACTACAGGGAAATAGCAGCCAGTCTAGACCAGGTGATTAATGGAACTACAGGGATATAGCAGCCACTCTAGACCAGGTGATTAATGGAACTACAGGGATATAGCAGCCAGTCTAGACCAGGTGATTAATGGAACTACAGGGATATAGCAGCCAGTCTAGACCAGGTGATTAATGGAACTACAGGGATATAGCAGCCAGTCTAGACCAGGTGATTAATGGAACTACAGGGATATAGCAGCCAGTCTAGACCAGGTGATTAATGGAACTACAGGGATATAGCAGCCAGTCTAGACCAGGTGATTAATGGAACTACAGGGATATAGCAGCCACTCTAGACCAGGTGATTAATGGAACTACAGGGATATAGCAGCCTCTAGACCAGGTGATTAATGGAACTACAGGGATATAGCAGCCACTGTAGACCAGGTGATTAATGGAACTACAGGGATATAGCAGCCACTCTAGACCAGGTGATTAATGGAACTACAGGGATATAGCAGCCAGTCTAGACCAGGTGATTAATGGAACTACAGGGATATAGCAGCCAGTCTAGACCAGGTGATTAATGGAACTACAGGGATATAGCAGCCAGTCTAGACCAGGTGATTAATGGAACTACAGGGATATAGCAGCCACTCTAGACCAGGTGATTAATGGAACTACAGTGATATAGCAGCCTCTAGACCAGGTGATTAATGGGGAACTACAGGGATATAGCAGCCAGTCTAGACCAGGTGATTAATGGAACTACAGGGATATAGCAGCCAGTCTAGACCAGGTGATTAATGGAACTACAGGGATATAGCAGCCACTCTAGACCAGGTGATTAATGGAACTACAGGGATATAGCAGCCACTCTAGACCAGGTGATTAATGGAACTACAGGGATGTAGCAGCCAGTCTAGACCAGGTGATTAATGGAACTACAGGGATATAGCAGCCACTCTAGACCAGGTGATTAATGGAACTACAGGGATATAGCAGCCAGTCTAGACCAGGTGATTAATGGAACTACAGGGATATAGCAGCCAGTCTAGACCAGGTGATTAATGGAACTACAGGGATATAGCAGCCACTCTAGACCAGGTGATTAATGGAACTACAGGGATATAGCAGCCAGTCTAGACCAGGTGATTAATGGAACTACAGGGATATAGCAGCCACTGTAGACCAGGTGATTAATGGAACTACAGGGATATAGCAGCCAGTCTAGACCAGGTGATTAATGGAACTACAGGGATATAGCAGCCACTGTAGACCAGGTGATTAATGGAACTACAGGGATATAGCAGCCAGTCTAGACCAGGTGATTAATGGAACTACAGGGATATAGCAGCCAGTCTAGACCAGGTGATTAATGGGGAACTACAGGGATATAGCAGCCAGTCTAGACCAGGTGATTAATGGAACTACAGGGATATAGCAGCCAGTCTAGACCAGGTGATTAATGGGGAACTACAGGGATATAGCAGCCAGTCTAGACCAGGTGATTAATGGAACTACAGGGATATAGCAGCCACTCTAGACCAGGTGATTAATGGAACTACAGGGATATAGCAGCCACTCTAGACCAGGTGATTAATGGAACTACAGGGATATAGCAGCCAGTCTAGACCAGGTGATTAATGGAACTACAGGGATATAGCAGCCACTCTAGACCAGGTGATTAATGGAACTACAGGGATATAGCAGCCAGTCTAGACCAGGTGATTAATGGAACTACAGGGATATAGCAGCCACTCTAGACCAGGTGATTAATGGAACTACAGGGATATAGCAGCCAGTCTAGACCAGGTGATTAATGGAACTACAGGGATATAGCAGCCAGTCTAGACCAGGTGATTAATGGAACTACAGGGATATAGCAGCCAGTCTAGACCAGGTGATTAATGGGGAACTACAGGGATATAGCAGCCAGTCTAGACCAGGTGATTAATGGAACTACAGGGATATAGCAGCCACTCTAGACCAGGTGATTAATGGAACTACAGGGATATAGCAGCCAGTCTAGACCAGGTGATTAATGGAACTACAGGGATATAGCAGCCAGTCTAGACCAGGTGATTAATGGAACTACAGGGATATAGCAGCCAGTCTAGACCAGGTGATTAATGGAACTACAGGGATATAGCAGCCAGTCTAGACCAGGTGATTAATGGAACTACAGGGATATAGCAGCCAGTCTAGACCAGGTGATTAATGGAACTACAGGGATATAGCAGCCAGTCTAGACCAGGTGATTAATGGAACTACAGGGATATAGCAGCCAGTCTAGACCAGGTGATTAATGGAACTACAGGGATATAGCAGCCACTCTAGACCAGGTGATTAATGGAACTACAGGGATATAGCAGCCAGTCTAGACCAGGTGATTAATGGAACTACAGGGATATAGCAGCCACTCTAGACCAGGTGATTAATGGAACTACAGGGATATAGCAGCCAGTCTAGACCAGGTGATTAATGGAACTACAGGGATATAGCAGCCAGTCAGGACCAGGTGATTAATGGAACTACAGGGATATAGCAGCCACTCTAGACCAGGTGATTAATGGAACTACAGGGATATAGCAGCCAGTCTAGACCAGGTGATTAATGGAACTACAGGGATATAGCAGCCACTCTAGACCAGGTGATTAATGGAACTACAGGGATATAGCAGCCAGTCTAGACCAGGTGATTAATGGAACTACAGGGATATAGCAGCCACTCTAGACCAGGTGATTAATGGAACTACAGGGATATAGCAGCCACTCTAGACCAGGTGATTAATGGAACTACAGGGATATAGCAGCCACTCTAGACCAGGTGATTAATGGAACTACAGGGATATAGCAGCCTCTAGACCAGGTGATTAATGGAACTACAGGGATATAGCAGCCACTGTAGACCAGGTGATTAATGGAACTACAGGGATATAGCAGCCACTCTAGACCAGGTGATTAATGGAACTACAGGGATATAGCAGCCACTCTAGACCAGGTGATTAATGGAACTACAGGGATATAGCAGCCAGTCTAGACCAGGTGATTAATGGAACTACAGGGATATAGCAGCCAGTCTAGACCAGGTGATTAATGGAACTACAGGGATATAGCAGCCAGTCTAGACCAGGTGATTAATGGAACTACAGGGATATAGCAGCCAGTCTAGACCAGGTGATTAATGGAACTACAGGGATATAGCAGCCATTCTAGACCAGGTGATTAATGGAACTACAGGGATATAGCAGCCAGTCTAGACCAGGTGATTAATGGAACTACAGGGATATAGCAGCCACTCTAGACCAGGTGATTAATGGAACTACAGGGATATAGCAGCCAGTCTAGACCAGGTGATTAATGGAACTACAGGGATATAGCAGCCACTCTAGACCAGGTGATTAATGGAACTACAGGGATATAGAAGCCAGTCTAGACCAGGTGATTAATGGAACTACAGGGATATAGCAGCCAGTCTAGACCAGGTGATTAATGGAACTACAGGGATATAGCAGCCAGTCTAGACCAGGTGATTAATGGAACTACAGGGATATAGCAGCCAGTCTAGACCAGGTGATTAATGGAACTACAGGGATATAGCAGCCAGTCTAGACCAGGTGATTAATGGAACTACAGGGATATAGCAGCCACTCTAGACCAGGTGATTAATGGAACTACAGGGATATAGCAGCCAGTCTAGACCAGGTGATTAATGGAACTACAGGGATATAGCAGCCAGTCTAGACCAGGTGATTAATGGAACTACAGGGATATAGCAGCCAGTCTAGACCAGGTGATTAATGGAACTACAGGGATATAGCAGCCAGTCAGGACCAGGTGATTAATGGAACTACAGGGATATAGCAGCCAGTCTAGACCAGGTGATTAATGGAACTACAGGGATATAGCAGCCTCTAGACCAGGTGATTAATGGAACTACAGGGATATAGCAGCCAGTCTAGACCAGGTGATTAATGGAACTACAGGGATATAGCAGCCAGTCTAGACCAGGTGATTAATGGAACTACAGGGATATAGCAGCCAGTCTAGACCAGGTGATTAATGGAACTACAGGGATATAGCAGCCAGTCTAGACCAGGTGATTAATGGAACTACAGGGATATAGCAGCCAGTCTAGACCAGGTGATTAATGGAACTACAGGGATATAGCAGCCAGTCTAGACCAGGTGATTAATGGGGAACTACAGGGTGTTATGTGAATTATTAAACAAACTCCTTCAGTGTCTCTGTGCGTCTCCCAAAAGGTATTTTGGGATTTAAGTAACGGACAGAGTCCCGATCTGCATAGTCAGAGATCTTTATTCATTGAGAATTCTAAAACAAAATGGTGGTACAATCCTTTTATACACATAAATCATACGAAAAATCCCGCCCCCCTCCACCTAGGTGGCCTGTATTTTTCCACTATACACATCTTGTAAGCACACACACACACTTCGGTTCAGCTCATGTTTTCCTCTGCTCTCCTGACCATCACTGTTCTTATCTTTTCCTACTCCTTGCTCGGCCAGGTGCAGTTATCGCATCCTCCCTAAATTGGGAGGCCCCTTTATCTTGGTTTAGACAGTTCTACTTTGTTGTCTGGTCTAACTCTTACTCCCATTGCTAAATAGTAGCTCAATGTCATAGTCTTTACTGGTCCTACACTCACACATTCTAACACATTATACACAGTTTCAGGGTGTAATAATTAGTCATTAATAATTAATCTATCAATCCACCCTTTGACTAAATATTACGCACATACAAAATATATGTTGTTATAGAAATGAATCACTCTCATTAAAGTATATAAGTTGGTTTGCATATAAAAACATAAAAAATTGTCTCATTCAATACAGGTTCATCAGGGTTACCCCATGATTCAAAGCGTAACGTTACTCTTTAGCAATGGTACCTAACCTGTTTACCCACTATCTGGAAACAACAGTCTAAGCCTATAGTGAAGAACATTTGCAATATTGATTAATTAGTACATCATACTTAAAACAAGACTTTAAATTACAAAAACCATTACAATAACTTTTAAACTAGAGATTTGTAGTTCTAGGTTAACATCCAATCACAGCTCTTCGTTAGATTTTCACTGCAACCTTCACACATTAGAACTAAGAAAAGTTTCATCCAGTCTCAAACTATCTGAATCGTCGTCATCCTCCACCAAGCCTGGTAGGTCATATTCTTCATTCCTTAGGTCCGAGTCCGGGATTGGGCCGTATCTCACCATCTGTTGGGAAACCGCCCTCTCCATCACCTTGCTCACCAACCCTCGGACACAGGGAATAAGACAACATCCACAAAGAACAAGTATACCCATAGAAGAAATAGCTGCACCTAGAATAGTTACAACAATAGTTTTCCATTTACCAAATATGTTATCAAACCAACCGTTTAGTGAGCTATCAATACCAGAGTACTCAGCCAGTTCGTTCGCCAGCGTGGTGAGTCCCTGAAGCGCTTTGGTCACGGACCTGTCCGGTGCTGTATTGTTGGGGATGAAAGTACAGCACATAGATCCAAACAGAACACAAACTCCGCCTCGCTCAGCCAAAAGCATATCTAAAGCTATTCTATTCTGCCATGCCATTAAGCTAGTTGCCGCTGTCTGCTCAGCCAATCCCTCAAGGATTGGATCCACACCCAGTCACCTGGTTGGATGGAGTGGGTTACCTTCTCCTTTAGTTCTCCTGTGGGGCACAAAATCTTTGACATACATGTTTGTGGTTAATGAACAGTCTTTCTCGTGTGTTGTGCCAACGTGTCTTCTACTGCTATGTCTGCCTGTTCTGGCCCTGCCAACTGTGGCATCCTGCAAGGTCTTCCAAACACTTTCTCAAAAGGGGGACGATCCATCCTTATCTGCCGTTATTCGGATAGGCATTAGTACGATTGGCAGACATTGTACCCAATTCCTTCCTGTAACTCATGTGAGTTTTTCGTAATCTAGCCTTAATCGTCTGATTCATGCGTTCGATAAGTCCAGCCGATTTCGGGCTATACGAACAACGCTTCTTCATGTTTATTTGTAACTTCTGTCCAATATTATCTATTACTTGATTAGAAAAATGGGATCTGAAAAAAATAGTTTCTGGAAGGCCGAACCTTGCTATTATATCCTGGCTTTTGCTACTGTTATTTACATTTACGTCGAGGAGGTAGGGAAAGCTTCTACCCATTTAGTGTATTTGTCTATTATAGTCAAACACCACTTCTTTCCCTCACTCCTGGTCAGCTCTATAAAGTCCATTTATAATTGTTGAAAGGGGTACTTAGCCGGAGGGTACCCACCCAGAGGTGCCCTTTGTCTGCCCTGGTGATTACTTTGAGCACAGATAACACATCTTGAACAAAAGTTTTTTAAATAATTTGTAATCCCATATGCAACAAAACGTTGTCTAATCTGCTCTACCATCCCTCCGGTTGACACATGGCTCTGCCCGTGTGTCAATATTGCAGCATATCTATCCCGAGTGGCGCAGTGGTCTAAGGCACTGCATCGCACTGCTAGCCGTGCCACTAGAGATCCTGGTTCGAATCCAGGCTCTGTCGTAGCCGGCCGCGACCGGGAGACCCATGGGGCGGCGCATAATTGGCCCAGCGTCGTCCAGGGTAGGGGAGGGAATGGCCGGCAGGGATGTAGCTCAGTTGGTAGAGCATGGCGTTTGCAACGCCAGGGTTGTGGGTTCGAATTCCCACGGGGGGCCAGTATGAAAGAAAAAATAAATAAAAATAATAATAATAATGTATGCACTCACTAACTGTAAGTCGCTCTGGATAAGAGCGTCTGCTAAATGACTAAAATGTAAATGTAAATATCTAAACAGTGATTTCGGGAGAATTGGTAAGCTATCTTTGACCCATATTCCTTCCTTATTTACTGCGCCTTGCTTCACCCATCTGTGAACTTCCTGTTAGATTAATTTGGATTTTAAGAATAATGACTAAAGGATTTCACCCCAAACACAGTATAAATGTTAGAATTATCATGTAGTGTCAACCCACTAACAGAGGGGGCGGTACTAACCATTCAAGGGGGAAGGTGGAAACTGTTTAGAAAAGTCACCTAAAGGTGGGAGGAGTCAAGTCCAGGAGGTATAAAATCGTCTGTTTGTGTCATTGGCAGCAGAGCTCTCGCCATGAATAAAAATACAGATAAGACTTGTGGGTTGTGGACCTTGAATCATTGATGATTACAACCAGAGCCTTACAACCTCTGGTAATGATTCAAGCTTAGGTTGAATTAGAGATAGAAATTCACATGACACTTCCTTAATTTGGGCCCTACTGTAGCTCTCTATAAGTATATCTCTGTCTATCGTAACTTCCTCTTTTGACAGCTGACTGGAACCAGATAAGTGTTTTGACCCAGCCTTCTTAGCTTCCTCATCTGCCTTTGCATTCCCCAAAGTACTGCTATCCTTCCCTGTAGTATGCGCCTCACACTTACATATTGCGAGCTTTTTTTGGTAATAGTACTGCATCTAGGAGGTCAAGAATCAACACTGCATGTGTTATTGGTTTACCCGAAAATCGTAACCCATTCCTCTATTCTTCCACTGGGCAGCAAAGACGTGTACGGTATTAAAGGCATATGCACTGTCGGTATAGATAGTTATAACCTTCCCTTTACCCAGTTGGCATGCTTTTGTTAATGCCACTATCTCTGCCTGTTGGGCAGAGTAGTTTATTGGCATTGGTTCAGCAGCCAGAACCTCGTTCTCTGTCACCACAGCATAACCAGTTGCATTCGTGCCATCAGGATTCTTCCTAGAAGATCCCATCAACAAACATTGTTACTTCACAACATGGTATAGCTAAGTCTGTTAAGTCAGGCCTGGGTAGTACTATTTTTTCAGTTTCTTCAATACAGTTATGGGGACTACCATCATTCACAACTGGAACCAATGTTGCAGGATTCAGCGTTGTACATCGTTCAATAGTTAAGATTTGGCATATTTCAGCAATCTTTATCATACAAGATAGGTGTCGTGCTGGTGACATGTACGCCATCTTGTGTTCCAATAGCAGAATTGACACTGCATGTGTATTAAGGTTAGATCATGGTATAGTACTATTGAAGCTGAATCCTGCACTGCATTAGCAGCTGCCACAACTGATGGCAAACAGACAGGCATTGCCTGAGCCACCTCATCACGTCTTGAAGAAAAATATGCTACGGGTTTATTTTTGTCCCCATGTTTTTGTGTCAGTACTGATGTCATATATCCCTCTCTACAATCCACAGTTTGAGTGAATGGTCTGTCATATCTAGGAAAACGGCAGCACCGTTGAAGAGGTCAATAATTGCAAAAATTTCCTCAAATTGCAAATCAGCCTTGTTATTCCAGATTATTTTATCATGTGCTGCCATAGCTTTTCCATAGATAAGATCACTCCATTTTCCAGTGTGTAATGCATAATGGGTAATCCATGCTCAACAGTAATTAATCATTCCCAAAAAGCTCATCATTTTGTTTCTTATTCAGAGGTTTAGGAGTTTCTAATATTGCCGTTTTTCTTGACGAGTTTAGGGTTCTCCCATCCTGCGTTATCGTGTGACCTAGATATATTACCTCTTTCTGCCAGAGTTGTAGTTTTTTTTTACTGACCTTGTGTCCTTGTCCTGCCATAAAAGTTAACTGGAGAGTATCCTTTTTACACCCCTCCTTCGAGGGGTTTTCTACCAGTATATCATCGACGTATATCAACATTTGGCTCCCCTCTTGGGGTTCAAACATTCCCAGGTTACGTGTGGATAAGCCTGGGAAAAAATTGTAGGACTTTCCGAATAACCTTGTGGAAGTCTTGAGTATGTGTATTTCTGACCTTTGAAGGTAAAGCCAAACCATCCTTGACTATCAGGATGTACAGGTATACTAAAGAAAGCATTAGCTATGTCTATCACAGTAAAGTAAGAATGTTCTGGTTTCAGTTGGTTCAATAGAGTGTGTGGGTCTGGAACACAGGGTGCTCTTGGAATGATGTTCTTATTTACCCCCTGAACCTCCAGTTCTCTCTCCTGCTTCTCCTGATTTCTCTCTTCCTCCCACTCCAGTCGTGCCTCCTATTCTTCCTCTGATTCTGGCTTTCTCCCCCTCTCTCTTCCTCCCACTCCAGTCGTGCCTCCTCTTCTTCCTCTGATTCTGGCTTTCTCCCCCTCTCTCTTCCTCCTCTGCCTGGATTATACTTTCCTCCTTTTCCTCTCTTCTCCTTCTGCTTACAGTTTCTTGACTGGTGCCCTTTCCTTCCACAGTGACAACACGGTTCCTCACATTCTCTAGCAAAATGTCCTGTTTTGTCACAATTGAAACACTTCCATTCACTCCTGCCTCCACTATTACCGTTGCCTCTCTTCTCTCCTACCTCCCATCTCCCCTAGGGCTGCCACTAGGTACTCAGCTCCCTTCTCTCCTAGGTCCTTCCAGTCTCTCCTACCTCCCATCTCCCCTAGGGCTGCCACTAGGTACTCAGCTCTCTTCTCTCCTCGGTCCTTCCAGTCTCTCCTACCTCCCATCTCCCCTAGGGCTGCCACTAGGTACTCAGCTCCCTTCTCTCCTAGGTCCTTCCAGTCTCTCCTACTTCCCATCTCCCCTAGGACTGCCACTAGGTACTCAGCTCTCTTCTCTCCTAGGTCCTTCCAGTCTCTCCTACCTCCCATCTCCCCTAGGACTGCCACTAGGTACTCAGCTCCCTTCTCTCCTAGGTCCTTCCAGTCTCTCCTACCTCCCATCTCCCCTAGGGCTGCCACTAGGTACTCAGCTCCCTTCTCTCCTAGGTCCTTCCAGTCTCTCCTACCTCCCATCTCCCCTAGGACTGCCACTAGGTACTCAGCTCTCTTCTCTCCTAGGTCCTTCCAGTCTCTCCTACCTCCCATCTCCCCTAGGGCTGCCACTAGGTACTCAGCTCCCTTCTCTCCTAGGTCCTTCCAGTCTCTCCTACCTCCCATCTCCCCTAGGGCTGCCACTAGGTACTCAGCTCCCTTCTCTCCTAGGTCCTTCCAGTCTCTCCTACCTCCCATCTCCCCTAGGACTGCCACTAGGTACTCAGCTCCCTTCTCTCCTCGGTCCTTCCAGTCTCTCCTACCTCCCATCTCCCCTAGGGCTGCCACTAGGTACTCAGCTCCCTTCTCTCCTAGGTCCTTCCAGTCTCTCCTACCTCCCATCTCCCCTAGGGCTGCCACTAGGTACTCAGCTCCCTTCTCTCCTAGGTCCTTCCAGTCTCTCCTACCTCCCATCTCCCCTAGGACTGCCACTAGGTACTCAGCTCCCTTCTCTCCTAGGTCCTTCCAGTCTCTCCTACCTCCCATCTCCCCTAGGGCTGCCACTAGGTACTCAGCTCCCTTCTCTCCTAGGTCCTTCCAGTCTCTCCTACCTCCCATCTCCCCTAGGGCTGCCACTAGGTACTCAGCTCCCTTCTCTCCTAGGTCCTTCCAGTCTCTCCTACCTCCCATCTCCCCTAGGGCTGCCACTAGGTACTCAGCTCCCTTCTCTCCTAGGTCCTTCCAGTCTCTCCTACCTCCCATCTCCCCTAGGGCTGCCACTAGGTACTCAGCTCCCTTCTCTCCCCGGTCCTTCCAGTCTCTCCTACCTCCCATCTCCCCTAGGGCTGCCACTAGGTACTCAGCTCCCTTCTCTCCTCTGTCCTTCCAGTCTCTCCTACCTCCCATCTCCCCTAGGGCTGCCACTAGGTACTCAGCTCCCTTCTCTCCTCGGTCCTCCCAGTCTCTCCTACCTCCCATCTCCCCTAGGACTGCCACCAGGTACTCCCTAGGTATTTCCAGTCTCTCCTACCTCCCATCTCCCCTAGGGCTGCCACTAGGTACTCAGCTCCCTTCTCTCCTAGGTATTTCCAGTCTCTCCTACCTCCCATCTCCCCTAGGACTGCTACTAGGTACTCAGCTCCCTTCGCTTCCTTTCTCTTGTTTCGTTCCTTTACATTCTGCTCATGATGGATTGCATTACGTTTAACCTCAGCTAAGGTGGCCGTCCCCCAGCCAATTAGGGTATTATTTATTGTTTGAGAGATTTCTGGCCTCATTCCACTTAGGAAGGCAATCTTTAACTGTTGGTGATCTGGACCCTGTGGTGCCCCTGGTCCTGGATCTAGTAGCCCACTGTTTGCATTGAACACATCTCTCAGTCTCTCTAGGTATTGACTAATAGTCTCACTGGCTCCCTGTTTACACTCGTGGACTTTGGAGAAGTCGGCATGTCTGTGATAATATTCTCTCAGATTATCACAGAGTTTGTGCCAATTTATCTCCATAAGCCCCTCCTTCTGCCCACTCTAGGACCTGCGCATTCCCGTCTCCGGGAACCCAGTTCCCTCTCACTGCCGCCCAGTCCTTTAACACTATCTGTCTGACTGCCCTCTCTAGTTCCCCTGTATTCAGCTTAAAGCTGGCGGTCAGCCCCTTCCATATCTCTTCTGAACTGGTGCACCCCCGTCTTGGGGTGGGGTATCCCTTCCACTGCTCTCACTACATCTCTCTGAGTCCATGCTCTGTATTACTTGTAAGGTATCAGGCTGGTTGTCTTGTCCTGCTCTGGGGTTTGGCAGGGCTATTAAGGGATAGGATTGCTCCATTTTACCCTTACCACTGCCAGCCCCATCTGATTCTTCCCCTTCTGACTCATCATTCCCCTTTCTCTTGGCCTCAGCCCTGAGCCTCTCTAGCTTTTTCCTTATCTCTTTCTCCCTTTTAGCCTCCTGTCTGACTTTCTCTGCCCTCGTCCTGTACTCTTTTTTTTATTTTTTATTTTATTTATTTTTTAGTCATTTAGCAGACGCTCTTATCCAGAGCGACTTACATGAGCAATTAGGGTTAAGTGCCTTGCTTAAGGGCACATCGACAGATTTTTCACCTAGTCGGCTCGGGGATTAGAACCAGCGACCTTTCGGTTACTGGCACAACGCTCTTACCCACTAAGCTACCTGCCGTACTCCTCTACCTCTGGCTCTTCCTCACCTTCGTCTTCCCTTCCTCCTCCAGCCCCTTCTTCCTCATAGGGAGGTGGGGCCGGTGGGGGGAGGGGGGGCGACATTATTCCCCTGCACTCTCCTTCTCCACCCTACGTATTAATCATCTGGATTTTCTCTCCATGCCTGGTCTGCCAAGTTTGGATATAACCTTTCTGCCCTCTGCTCTGGGGGAGGCACGGAGACCTCAACCTTCACTTCTCTTTCACTCTCACTCACTTCTCTTTTCTTCCTGCCTTCTTCCCGCTTTCTAGCTTCTACTAGCCACACCCTGGCGACTAGCCACACCCTGGCTACTAGCCACACCCTGGCGACTAGCCACACCCTGGCGGCTAGCCACACCCTGGCGGCTAGCCACACCCTGGCTACTAGCCACACCCTGGCTACTACTGGTTTCTAAGCCCTAACGTTTCTTTAGATCAGTACCACAATTTACATGCATTTGTTTAATCATGGATTCCAGTTTAATTACATCAAGTCGCCCAGTAAAGCCATATTTCTTTCTCCAAATATTATACATTTAAGTCATTTAGCAGACGCTCTTATCCAGAGCGACTTGCAGTTAGTGCATACATTATTTTTCATTTTTCATACTGGCCCCCCGTGTGAATCGAACCCACAACCCTGGCGTTGCAAACGCCATGCTCTACCAACTGAGCTATATCCCTGCCGGCCATTCCCTCCCCTACCCTGGACGACGCTGGGCCAATTGTGTGCCGCCCCATGGGTCTCCCGGTCGCGGCCGGCTACGACAGAGCCTGGATTCGAACCAGGATCTCTAGTGGCACAGCTAGCACTGCGATGCAGTGCCTTAGACCACTGCGCCACTCGGGAGACTATGTCCATAATACACATTTCGTTTGTCTCGCATTTCCATGTATTTCTCGTCCCCAGTAAATTCTGGGACCTCTTGTGAGGATCTTCCAACACATTGAGTATAGCCACGCGCTTGCAGCAGTTGAGAGTTTACGTGACGTGCACAAGCCTGGACATTTCCAGAAACGTGTTAATGCATAATTGGAGAGCGATCGAGAGCGCGAGGGAGCGCGAGGGAGCGCGAGCGAGAGCGAGAGCGAGAGGGAGAGCGAGGGAGAGCGCGAGGGAGAGCGCCAGAGTACGTGAGGGAGAGCGTCTCCCGAGTGGCCTGAGAGAGTGGGGCCCGTTGAAGAGATGATACCCAATGCATACAGAGAACCCCCAGGGTATCCCAAATAGACCTACTTCTGGTCCACTTAAAACACATATAACTTAATATCCGTTAGTGACAATGTGGGCCCTCTACGATGAAATACGAGTGCCCACTCTTTCAAGTCCTCTGCTTCAGACCTCCTCATGGTCCCCATCACCAAGTCTGCGTCACAAATGACACCCTATACTCTATATAGCGCACTACTACATGGGGCTTTGGTCAAAGGTAGTGCGCTATACATGTACAGGGAGTAGGGTGCCATTTGGCACGTACTCCATGCTCTGTACCACATGACAGGACCTTTCCTTCTGATGTCGCTATGACTACCTCATTATTATAAACATGTTTACCTAGAGACTGTACTGACATCACCCCCGTTATCATTATTATAAACATGTTTACCTAGAACGTCTCTGTAAGGAGACTGTACTGACATCACCCCCGTTATCATGTTTACCTAGAACGTCTCTGTACTGACATCAGACTCAGGTGCCTGACCTCCAACTCAATTTTATGCCAAGAGATTAATAACATCACTCATAGGAGATTGGATCTATAAAGACATCAAAAAGATAGGGGGAGAGGAGAGAGAGGGGAGGGGAGGTGGGAAGGGGGGAGAGGAGAGAGAGGGGAGGGGAGGTGGGAAGAGGAGAGAGGAGAGAGAGGGAGGGAGGGGAGGTGGGAAGGAGAGAGGAGAGAGAGGGGAGGTGGGAAGGAGAGAGGAGAGAGAGGGGAGGTGGGAAGGAGAGAGGAGAGAGAGGGAGGGGAGGTGGGAAGAGGAGAGAGGGGAGGTGGGAAGAGGAGAGAGGAGAGAGGGGAGGTGGGAAGGGGAGAGCGGAGAGAGGGGAGGTGGGAAGGGGAGAGAGGAAGGGAAGGAGAGAGGAGAGAGGGGAGGTGGGAAGGGGAGAGAGGAAGGGAAGGAGAGAGGAGAGAGGGGAGGTGGGAAGGGGAGAGAGGAGAGAGGGGAGGTGGGAAGGGGAGAGAGGAAGGGAAGGAGAGAGGAGAGAGGGGAGGTGGGAAGGGGAGAGAGGAAGGGAAAGAGGGGGAGAGAGGGAGGAGAGGAGGAGAGGGCCCACTGCTGAAAGATGAACACAAGTCTACTGTATTTGATTTGGTTCATTAAATCATGACTGTGTGTACGTACGTTGTGTGTGTGTAAGTGTGTTGTGATCAGGATAAAGATTACCAGAATCAGATGAAGGAACACATGATTTAATCTCAAATAATTTAACTTGTTTTCAACTTCTGCAGTGAGTACCCTCTCCACCTCCCTCCACTTCATTCTGATTGGCTGGGCCTGGCACCCCAGTGGGTGGGCCTATGCCCTCTCAGCCCAACTCATGGCTGAGCCCTTGTGAATTAGGGCCTATTGAATTTATTTCAATTGACTGATTTCCATATATATATATACATACACACTAACTCAGTAAAATCTTTGAAATTGTTGCATTTATATTTTTCTTCAGTACAATACAATTGCTCAGATATTGTTTAACAAGCAATACTTTTTTTCTCAAAAAGATGTGGGGAAAAATTATTGACACCCGCTTTCAATACCTCACCTTGCGAGGAGAACAGCACTGAGCCCTTTTATAAAATGTTTTATGAGATTTGAGAGCCAGGCCAACGCTGACTGGAGATTAAGTGGGAGGGCCAGGGCAAAACTGACTGGAGATTAAGTGGGAGGGCCAAAACTGACTGGATATTAAGTGGGAGGGCCAACGCTGACTGGAGATTAAGTGGGAGGGCCAACGCTGACTGGAGATTAAGTGGGAGGGCCAGGCCAACGCTGACTGGAGATTAAGTGGGAGGGCCAACGCTGACTGGAGATTAAGTGGGAGGGCCAGGCCAACGCTGACTGGAGATTATGTGGGAGGGCCAGGCCAACGCTGACTGGAGATTAAGTGGGAGGGCCAGGCCAACGCTGAGCTACAGAGGACCACGTAGGGTAGTGGTCCACTACTATTGACCAGGTCCATAGGGTAGTAGTTCACTTATAAATAGTGTGCCATTTGGTACAAATCCTATTTCAACATAGAAACCATCAAGTTCAACAACTTGAGGCCACAAACTGCCATCTAGTGGTGAAACATGGCCATGACGACCTGGTGGGACGTCCCACCCAATGTTCACAGACCGTATTCGGAAATAAAGAGATTGGATACTTTATCCTTTTTATTTACAAACAGTTTATAATGTACATTCCTTTCATAAGATGCCCCTTTATAATTCAGTGAGCAATACAATTAGCTTCCAAAGTCAACCAACCCCAAAAGTGTACTTTTAGTGACATGCTAGGATGATTAACTTGTGAAGGTCTTTTTTTTCCACCACTTGTTTGTGCTACTAATATTATAGACAACTCAACAAGGAACATACAAATAATCTCAATAAAACATATTTCGACACACACGAAGCAGACAATCTAACTTCAGGTACAAAGAAAAGCACTAAGAGAAGTACGTCACACACTATGATTACACTCACATTTAATAGAGTCATTTAATTAGAGCCTCATTTATCAATTACTTTATCAACAAGAAAAACATATCCAGAGTACAAATGTGATTTAAAAAACTCCCTATAGCTCTTAAATCACACATGTCCAGTTATTGTTGTGGATATAAATCTATTGCATATTAAAAAGCTATGCACAAGTTCAGTAGTTACTTAACTAGGAAGAACACCAAGAGTGAATCTTAGTCAGAGACAGTGTGTGTAACAAATGGTACCCTACTCCCTATATAGTGCACTACTTTTGACAGGAGACCTGTGTGTAAGTGCACTATGTAGGGAATAGGGTGCCATTTGAGTCAGAAGTAGTATATAACCGGTGCATTATTCCCTCAAGGTTGACCGGGTCTTATTACTACGTGAGGTCAACGTGAGGTCAACGTGAGGTCAACGTGAGGTCACAGTCAAGCTCGCCACCGTGTTGGAGGGCGGTCGTCGTCTCCTCTTCCTCAAGCTGCTGCAATGCATTCTGGTCACAGGGAGCTGGCAAGTCGGGCTGAAGGGTCAAAAAGAGACAACTCTGATCACGTCTGATCTTAATAAGGTCATCTGATGTAGTAATTACACGTCTAATTACAGAGTATCAGTACTGGATAGCGAAACCAAGACGACAGTCCTTCCTGTCTTTTCAGAATAGACATTCATCCTGTTCATGTCAGGTATGTGCTCATTGGAGGCGCTTTAATTCCATCAGCCAGTGACAGAGCAGGTGGATAAGTGGAATGTCCAGCAGAGTAAAATGACTTGGATACATGGAGGGGCTGAGTGAAGTGAGATTCATGTTGCTCATAGTGCAGCCTAAACACACAACTAGACTTCAACAGGCTAATAGTCCTATAGGACTCCTGTATGTACTGTATAAATGACTTCCACTGACTAACAGTCATATAGGACTCCTGTATGTACTGTATAAATGACTTACACTGACCAACAGTCATATAGGACTCCTGTATGTACTGTATAAATGACTTCCACTTACCAACAGTCACATAGGACTCCTGTATGTACTGTATAAATGACTTCCACTGACCAACAGTCACATAGGACTCCTGTATGTACTGTATAAATGACTTCCACTGACCAACAGTCACATAGGACTCCTGTATGTACTGTATAAATAAATTCCACTGACTAACAGTCATATAGGACTCCTGTATGTACTGTATAAATGACTTCCACTGACCAACAGACATATAGGACTCCTGTATGTACTGTATAAATGACTTCCACTGACCAACAGTCACATAGGACTCCTGTATGTACTGTATAAATGACTTCCACTGACTAACAGTCATATAGGACTCCTGTATGTACTGTATAAATGACTTCCACTGACCAACAGACATATAGGACTCCTGTATGTACTGTATAAATGACTTCCACTGACTAACAGTCACATAGGACTCCTGTATGTACTGTATAAATGACTTCCACTGACCAACAGTCATATAGGACTCCTGTATGTACTGTATAAATGACTTCCACTGACCAACAGTCATATAGGACTCCTGTATGTACTGTATAAATGACTTCCACTGACTAACAGTCACATAGGACTCCTGTATGTACTGTA
Source organism: Coregonus lavaretus (assembly GCF_964263955.1). NCBI lineage: Eukaryota > Metazoa > Chordata > Actinopteri > Salmoniformes > Salmonidae > Coregonus > Coregonus lavaretus. The sequence continues at coordinate 85,071 of NW_028166514.1, forward strand.
TAAATGACTTCCACTGACCAACAGTCATATAGGACTCCTGTATGTACTGTATAAATGACTTCCACTGAACAACAGTCATATAGGACTCCTGTATGTACTGTATAAATGACTTCCACTGACCAACAGTCACATAGGACTCCTGTATGTACTGTATAAATGACTTCCACTGACTAACAGTCACATAGGACTCCTGTATGTACTGTATAAATGACTTCACTGACCAACAGTCACATAGGACTCCTGTATGTACTGTATATCCACTGACTAACAGTCACATAGGACTCCTGTATGTACTGTATAAATGACTTCCACTGACTAACAGTCACATAGGACTCCTGTATGTACTGTATAAATGACTTCCACTGACCAACAGTCACATAGGACTCCTGTATGTACTGTATAAATGACTTCCACTGACCAACAGTCACATAGGACTCCTGTATGTACTGTATACATGACTTCCACTGACTAACAGTCACATAGGACTCCTGTATGTACTGTATAAATGACTTCCACTGACCAACAGTCATATAGGACTCCTGTATGTACTGTATACATGACTTCCACTGACTAACAGTCACATAGGACACCTGTATGTACTGTATAAATGACTTCCACTGACCAACAGTCATATAGGACTCCTGTATGTACTGTATAAATGACTTCCACTGACCAACAGTCACATAGGACTCCTGTATGTACTGTATACATGACTTCCACTGACCAACAGTCATATAAGACTCCTGTATGTACTGTATAAATGACTTCCACTGACCAACAGTCACATAGGACTCCTGTATGTACTGTATAAATGACTTCCACTGACCAACAGTCACATAGGACTCCTGTATGTACTGTATAAATGACTTCCACTGACCAACAGTCATATAGCACTCCTGTATGTACTGTATAAATGACTTCCACTGACCAACAGACATATAGGACTCCTGTATGTACTGTATAAATGACTTCCACTGACCAACAGTCACATAGGACTCCTGTATGTACTGTATATCCACTGACTAAGTCACATAGGACTCCTGTATGTACTGTATAAATGACATCCACTGACCAACAGACATATAGGACTCCTGTATGTACTGTATAAATGACTTCCACTGACCAACAGTCACATAGGACTCCTTTATGTACTGTATAAATGACTTCCACTGGCTAACAGTCACATAGGACTCCTGTATGTACTGTATAAATGACTTCCACTGACCAACAGTCACATAGGACTCCTGTATGTACTGTATAAATGACTTCCACTGACCAACAGTCACATAGGACTCCTGTATGTACTGTATACATGACTTCCACTGACCAACAGTCACATAGGACTCCTGTATGTACTGTATAAATGACTTCCACTGATCGACAGTCACATAGGACTCCTGTATGTACTGTATACATGACTTCCACTGACCAACAGTCATATAGGACTCCTGTATGTACTGTATAAATGACTTCCACTGACCAACAGTCACATAGGACTCCTGTATGTACTGTATAAATGACTTCCACTGACCAACAGTCACATAGGACTCCTGTATGTACTGTATAAATGACTTCCACTGACCAACAGTCATATAGGACTCCTGTATGTACTGTATAAATGACTTCCACTGACCAACAGACATATAGGACTCCTGTATGTACTGTATAAATGACTTCCACTGACCAACAGTCACATAGGACTCCTGTATGTACTGTATATCCACTGACTAAGTCACATAGGACTCCTGTATGTACTGTATAAATGACATCCACTGACCAACAGACATATAGGACTCCTGTATGTACTGTATAAATGACTTCCACTGACCAACAGTCACATAGGACTCCTTTATGTACTGTATAAATGACTTCCACTGGCTAACAGTCATATAGGACTCCTGTATGTACTGTATAAATGACTTACACTTGAGTCGGATGTAGCAGGGGTCACAGTAAGGCTTCCTGTTTCTGATTCGGATCTGGGTTCTGACTTCTGACCCTCCAAGATGGCACCTGCAGTCCACACACTGCGGGAGAGGAGAGATGACAGGACTGTGAATCAGGAGGATCAACTAAACCACTGACTATGATTAGCTTCATTCCACCAGTGATTATCCAAAGCAAGTAGCTGTAAGCAAAGCAGTGCATGTTAGCATTACCAGCCATCACCATACCTACCACCACGGAGAGTTAGCATCACCATACCTACCACCACGGAGAGAGTTAGCATCATCATCCCTACCACCACGGTTAGCGTTAGCATCACCATCCCTACCACCACGGTTAGCGTTAGCATCACCATCCCTACCACCACGGTTAGAGTTAACATCACCATCCCTACCACCACAGAGAGAGTTAGCATCACCATCCCTACCACCACGGAGAGAGTTAGCATCACCATCCCTACCACCACGGTTAGCGTTAGCATCACCATACCTACCACCAGAGAGAGAGTTAGCATCACCATCCCTACCACCACGGTTAGAGTTAGCATCACCATCCCTACCACCACGGAGAGAGTTAGCATCACCATCCCTACCACCACGATTAGCGTTAGCATCACCATCCCTACCACCACGGAGAGAGTTAGCATCACCATGGTTAGCGTTAGCATCACCATCCCTACCACCACGGTTAGAGTTAGCATCCCATCCCTACCACCACGGGAGTGTGTGAAAGGACAGGATTAACACCAAACAAGCAGTGTTAAAAGAGAGAGAGGGTGATGCAGGGAGAAACCAGCAGCGTGAAAAGAGAGAGGGTGATGCAGGGAGAAACTAGCAGTGTTCAAAGAGAGAGGGTGAGGCAGGGAGAAACCAGTAGTGTTAAAAGAGAGAGGGTGAGGCAGGGAGAAACCAGTAGCGTTAAAAGAGAGGGTGAGGCAGGGAGAAACCAAGAAAGGTGCACCCCATGGATTCCCGTCAGATCTGAACAACCCTCCATACAGTTAGAACAGCCAATGAGCAGAGCAGAAGCAGGATATGTAAGTAGCTAAGCAGGTGAAGCCAGACAGTCTGCTACTGCCCATGTGAAGCCATAGTGAAGCCAGTCAGTCAGTCTGCTACTGCCCATGTGAAGCCATAGTGAAGCCAGTCAGTCAGTCTGCTACTGCCCATGTGAAGCCATAGTGAAGCCAGTCAGTCAGTCTGCTACTGCCCATGTGAAGCCAGTCAGTCAGTCTGCTACTGCCCATGTGAAGCCATAGTGAAGCCAGACAGTCAGTCTGCTACTGCCCATGTGAAGCCATAGTGAAGCCAGACAGTCTGCTACTGCCCATGTGAAGCCATAGTGAAGCCATAGTGATGCCTGTCTGCTACAGTGCCCACGTGAAGCCAGTCAGTCAGTCTGCTACAGTGCCCATGTGAAGCCAGTCAGTCAGTCTGCTACAGTGCCCATGTGAAGCCATAGTGAAGCCAGTCAGTCAGTCTGCTACAGTGCCCAGGTGAAGCCAGTCAGTCAGTCTGCTACAGTGCCCATGTGAAGCCAGTCAGTCAGTCTGCTACAGTGCCCAGGTGAAGCCAGTCAGTCAGTCTGCTACAGTGCCCATGTGAAGCCAGTCAGTCAGTCTGCTACAGTGCCCAGGTGAAGCCAGTCAGTCAGTCTGCTACAGTGCCCATGTGAAGCCAGTCAGTCAGTCTTCTACAGTGCCCAGGTGAAGCCATAGTGAAGCCAGTCAGTCAGTCTGCTACAGTGCCCATGTGAAGCCAGTCAGTCAGTCTGCTACAGTGCCCATGTGAAGCCAGTCAGTCAGTCTGCTACAGTGCCCAGGTGAAGCCATAGTGAAGCCAGTCAGTCAGTCTGCTACAGTGCCCATGTGAAGCCATAGTGAAGCCAGTCAGTCAGTCTGCTACAGTGCCCAGGTGAAGCCAGTCAGTCAGTCTGCTACAGTGCCCAGGTGAAGCCATAGTGAAGCCAGTCAGTCAGTCTGCTACAGTGCCCAGGTGAAGCCATAGTGAAGCCAGTCAGTCAGTCTGCTACAGTGCCCATGTGAAGCCAGTCAGTCAGTCTGCTACAGTGCCCAGGTGAAGCCATAGTGAAGCCAGTCAGTCAGTCTGCTACAGTGCCCATGTGAAGCCATAGTGAAGCCAGTCAGTCAGTCTGCTACAGTGCCCAGGTGAAGCCAGTCAGTCAGTCTGCTACAGTGCCCAGGTGAAGCCAGTCAGTCAGTCTGCTACAGTGCCCAGGTGAAGCCATAGTGAAGCCAGTCAGTCAGTCTGCTACAGTGCCCAGGTGAAGCCAGTCAGTCAGTCTGCTACAGTGCCCAGGTGAAGCCATAGTGAAGCCAGTCAGTCAGTCTGCTACAGTGCCCAGGTGAAGCCATAGTGAAGCCAGTCAGTCAGTCTGCTACAGTGCCCAGGTGAAGCCAGTCAGTCAGTCTGCTACAGTGCCCAGGTGAAGCCAGTCAGTCAGTCTGCTACAGTGCCCATGTGAAGCCAGTCAGTCAGTCTGCTACAGTGCCCAGGTGAAGCCAGTCAGTCAGTCTGCTACAGTGCCCAGGTGAAGCCAGACAGTCAGTCTGCTACTGCCCATGTGAAGCCATAGTGAAGCCAGTCTGCTACAGTGCCCATTTGCTCATGCTGTGAAGGGTCATTGAGTGTGCTGACTGAGTTAGGTAGTGATGACCCATATCTCTCCGACCAGCTGAATGAGCTCCACACCAAACCAGCCCTGCCGGCCAGCCTCTCACCTGAAAGCAGGCCAGGTGGAAGCGGAGGCTCAGGGTCTCGATGACCATGACAGCACCCCTGCCCAGAGGACAGTCACACACTGAACACACCTGACGAGAAGTCCCCACCCTGCAGGTTGGTTAGGGAGGGAACGGGAACACACGGAAAGAAAACAGGATGAGAGAGGGGGATCGCAGAGGGACCGGACTGATCCAAAAACACACGTCTGGGGGCACCATCCATTGAAAAGGTGTCATCCTACAAATGTATTGGTATATGTGCTGGACAATAAGATACAAGTTCATGAGGAAACTAAAACTGGGGTTTTATTTTCTCAAAAAGAAAGACGCTTGACTGTATGACAAGGTTACAGCACTGAAACTCCCTGGGATCAGACTGGATGACAAGGTTACAGCACTGAAACTCCCTGGGATCAGACTGGATGACCAGGTTACAGCACTGAAACTCCCTGGGATCAGACTGGATGACCAGGTTACAGCACTGAAACTCCGAGATCCATCCTGGGATCAGACTGGATGACCAGGTTACAGCACTGAAACTCCCAGAGATCCATCCTGGGATCAGACTGGATGACCAGGTTACAGCACTGAAACTCCCAGAGATCCATCCTGGGATCAGACTGGATGACCAGGTTACAGCACTGAAACTCCCAGAGATCCGTCCTGGGATCAGACTGGATGACCAGGTTACAGCACTGAAACTCCCATAGATCCGTCCTGGCATCAGACTGGATGAGAAGGCTACAGCACTGAAACTCCCATAGATCCGTCCTGGGATCAGACTGGATGAGAAGGCTACAGCACTGAAACTCCCATAGATCCGTCCTGGGATCAGACTGGATGAGAAGGCTACAGCACTGAAACTCCCATAGATCCGTCCTGGGATCAGACTGGATGAGAAGGCTACAGCACTGAAACTCCCATAGATCCGTCCTGGGATCAGACTGGATGAGAAGGCTACAGCACTGAAACTCCCATAGATCCGTCCTGGGATCAGACTGGATGAGAAGGCTACAGCACTGAAACTCCCATAGATCCGTCCTGGGATCAGACTGGATGACCAGGTTACAGCACTGAAACTCAAAGATACAGTGCATTCGTTAAGTAGTCAGACCCCTTGACTTTTTCCACATTTTGTTACGTTACACCCTTACACTAAAATTGATTAAATGAAAAATGTTCCTCTATCGACACACAATACCCCATAATGATAAACGTGAACAGGTTTTTAAAAATAAACAGAAATACTTTATTTACATAAGTATTCAGACCCTTTGCTATGAGATTCGAAATTGAGCTCAGGTGCATCCTGTTTCCATTGATCATCCTTGATTCTACAACTTGATTGGATTCCACCTGTGGTAAATTCAATTGATTGGACATGATTTGGAAAGGCACACACCTGTCTATATAAGGACCCACAGTTGACAGTGCATGTCAGAGCAAAAACCAAGCCATGAGGTCGAAGGAATTGTCCATAGAGCTCCGAGACAGGATTGTGTCGAGGCACAGATCTGGGGAAGGGTACCAAAAAATGTCTGCAGCATTGAAGGTCCCCAAGAACACAGTGGTCTCCATTATTCTTAAATGGAAGAAGTTTGGAACCACCAAGACTCTTCCTAGAGCTGGCCGCCCGGCCAAACTGAGCAATCGGGGGAGCAGGGCCTTTGTCAGGGAGGTGACCAAGAACCCGATGGTCACTCTGACAGAGCTCCAGAGATGGGAGAACCTTCCAGAAGGACAACCATCTCTGCAGCACTCCACCAATCAGGCCTTTATGGTAGAGCAGGCAGACGGAAGCCACTCCTCAGTAAAAGGCACATGACAGCCCGCTTGGAGTTTGCCAAAAGGCACCTAAAGGATTCTCAGACCATGAGAAACAAGACTCTCTGGTCTGATGAAACCAAGATTGAACTCTTTGGCCTGAATGCCAAGCGTCACGTCTGGAGGAAACCTGGCACCATCCCTACGGTGAAGCATGGTGGTGGCAGCATCATGCTGTTGGGATGTTTTTCAGCGGTGGGGACTGGGAGACTAGTCAGGATCGAGGGAAAGATGAACTGAGCAAAGTACAGAGAGATCCTTGATGAAAACCTGCTCCAGAGCGCTCAGGACCTCAGACTGGGGTGAAGGTTCACCTTCCAACAGGACAACAACCCTAAGCACACAGCCAAGACAACACAGGAGTGGCTTCTGGACAGGTCTCGTCATACCCAAGAAGACTCGAGCCTGTAATCACTGCTGAAGAGGCTTCAACAAAGTACTGAGTAATGGGTCTGAATACTTATGTAAATGTAATATCAGTTTTTTATTTGTAATAAATGTGCAAAAATGTCAAATAGTCTATTTTTGCTTTGTCATTATGGGGTATTGTGTGCAGATTGAGGAAAAAAACTATTGAATCCATTTTAGAATAAGGCTGTAACGTAACAAAATGTGGGGTCTGAATACTTTCAGAACGCACTGTACATATTAAACATACAACACGCAAAACACACAGTGCAAGTCCTAATTGGTCTGTTACCAATCGCGCTGCTGTGAGCCGGGTCGTGATTCGCCGGTGGCGGGTTCCTCTCCGGGGTTGGGCGGGGTGGAAGAGGTGCTGAAGGGGCGGGGCCAGGTAGGGCTGTGTTTCTGGGTCCCGTTAGAGTAACCCCCCAGGGCCCCACCCACGCTGTGCCGGGAGGATGGGGGGCGGTACGGGGCGGAGAAACCCAGGGAGGAGTGGGGGCGTTGGGGGTTAGAAGGCAGGGAGGGGGAGGAGGTGGTTGAGGGAAGGTTGTCCAGAGACTCATACCTGTCGAGAAGTCAGACGGAGAGGTCAGATGGAGAGGTCAGACGGAGAGGTCAGACGGAGAGGTCAGATGACACAGGTAACGTAGAGACGGGGGGTTCGTTCCAAAATGGCACCCTATTCCCACAAACACACACAGACAGACACACCCCCCCTACCTCCTCATTGGCCCTCGCCGGTTAACGGGCTGTTTGTTGACCGAGGTGGAGCGTTGTCGTATCCAGCTGTTGTCGGTCAGTAGAGCAGTCCTCCTCTTCATCTCCTCCAGGATCTGTTGCCTCTCGGCCTCTACTAACGACATGCTCTGACGCTGCTTCCTCCTAGGGACCTCCCTGGTACCGCCTAATAACCAACCAGAGAGCAGAGTCACCACAGTATAACCAATCAGATCAATAGTCACTGCAGCAAGACCAATTTTTAAAAAAGGACAGTCATTTGAGCATTGTCCAATGAGTGAAGGGTATTATTCCAACAGGACCAATAGGTGAAGAGAACCCCTCTATCACAATATAAAAAAGGTGAGGAGAGTAATTACCAAAATGAGGGGACTGGTTACCAACCCCACCACTGACTCCATTCTCCCTGGGCCTAGGCTAAATGACTGGTTACCAACCCCACCACTGACTCCATTCTCCCTGGGCCTAGGCTAAATGAGAGGACTGGTTACCAACCCCACCACTGACTCCATTCTCCCTGGGCCTAGGCTAAATGACTGGTTACCAGCCCCACCACTGACTCCATTCTCCCTGGGCCTAGGCTAAATGACTGGTTACCAACCCCACCACTGACTCCATTCTCCCTGGGCCTAGGCTAAATGAGAGGACTGGTTACCAACCCCACCACTGACTCCATTCTCCCTGGGCCTAGGCTAAATGACTGGTTACCAACCCCACCACTGACTCCATTCTCCCTGGGCCTAGGCTAAATGACTGGTTACCAGCCCCACCACTGACTCCATTCTCCCTGGGCCTAGGCTAAATGAGGGGACTGGTTACCAGCCCCACCACTGACTCCATTCTCCCTGGGCCTAGGCTAAATGAGAGGACTGGTTACCAACCCCACCACTGACTCCATTCTCCCTGGGCCTAGGCTAAATGAGAGGACTGGTTACCAACCCCACCACTGACTCCATTCTCCCTGGGCCTAGGCTAAATGAGGGGACTGGTTACCAACCCCACCACTGACTCCATTCTCCCTGGGCCTAGGCTAAATGAGAGGACTGGTTACCAACCCCACCACTGACTCCATTCTCCCTGGGCCTAGGCTAAATGACTGGTTACCAGCCCCACCACTGACTCCATTCTCCCTGGGCCTAGGCTAAATGAGGGGACTGGTTACCAACCCCACCACTGACTCCATTCTCCCTGGGCCTAGGCTAAATGAGAGGACTGGTTACCAACCCCACCACTGACTCCATTCTCCCTGGGCCTAGGCTAAATGAGGGGACTGGTTACCAACCCCACCACTGACTCCATTCTCCCTGGGCCTAGGCTAAATGAGGGGACTGGTTACCAACCCCACCACTGACTCCATTCTCCCTGGGCCTAGGCTAAATGAGGGGACTGGTTACCAACCCCACCACTGACTCCATTCTCCCTGGGCCTAGGCTAAATGAGAGGACTGGTTACCAACCCCACCACTGACTCCATTCTCCCTGGGCCTAGGCTAAATGAGGGGACTGGTTACCAACCCCACCACTGACTCCATTCTCCCTGGGCCTAGGCTAAATGACTGGTTACCAACCCCACCACTGACTCCATTCTCCCTGGGCCTAGGCTAAATGAGGGGACTGGTTACCAACCCCACCACTGACTCCATTCTCCCTGGGCCTAGGCTAAATGACTGGTTACAAACCCCACCACTGACTCCATTCTCCCTGGGCCTAGGCTAAATGAGAGGACTGGTTACCAACCCCACCACTGACTCCATTCTCCCTGGGCCTAGGCTAAATGAGAGGACTGGTTACCAACCCCACCACTGACTCCATTCTCCCTGGGCCTAGGCTAAATGAGAGGACTGGTTACCAACCCCACCACTGACTCCATTCTCCCTGGGCCTAGGCTAAATGAGAGGACTGGTTACCAACCCCACCACTGACTCCATTCTCCCTGGGCCTAGGCTAAATGACTGGTTACCAACCCCACCACTGACTCCATTCTCCCTGGGCCTAGGCTAAATGACTGGTTACCAACCCCACCACTGACTCCATTCTCCCTGGGCCTAGGCTAAATGAGAGGACTGGTTACCAACCCCACCACTGACTCCATTCTCCCTGGGCCTAGGCTAAATGAGGGAACTGGTTACCAACCCCACCACTGACTCCATTCTCCCTGGGCCTAGGCTAAATGAGGGGACTGGTTACCAACCCCACCACTGACTCCATTCTCCCTGGGCCTAGGCTAAATGAGGGGACTGGTTACCAACCCCACCACTGACTCCATTCTCCCTGGGCCTAGGCTAAATGAGAGGACTGGTTACCAACCCCACCACTGACTCCATTCTCCCTGGGCCTAGGCTAAATGAGGGGACTGGTTACCAACCCCACCACTGACTCCATTCTCCCTGGGCCTAGGCTAAATGAGGGGACTGGTTACCAATCCCACCACTGACTCCATTCTCCCTGGGCCTAGGCTAAATGAGGGGACTGGTTACCAACCCCACCACTGACTCCATTCTCCCTGGGCCTAGGCTAAATGAGGGGACTGGTTACCAACCCCACCACTGACTCCATTCTCCCTAGGCCTAGGCTAAATGACTGGTTACCAACCCCACCACTGACTCCATTCTCCCTGGGCCTAGGCTAAATGAGGGGACTGGTTACCAACCCCACCACTGACTCCATTCTCCCTGGGCCTAGGCTAAATGAGGGGACTGGTTACCAACCCCACCACTGACTCCATTCTCCCTGGGCCTAGGCTAAATGAGGGGACTGGTTACCAACCCCACCACTGACTCCATTCTCCCTGGTTCTAGGCTAAATGAGGGGACTGGTTACCAACCCCACCACTGACTCCATTCTCCCTGGGCCTAGGCTAAATGACAGGTTACCAACCCCACCACTGACTCCATTCTCCCTGGGCCTAGGCTAAATGAGGGGACTGGTTACCAACCCCACCACTGACTCCATTCTCCCTGGGCCTAGGCTAAATGAGGGGACTGGTTACCAACCCCACCACTGACTCCATTCTCCCTGGGCCTAGGCTAAATGACTGGTTACCAACCCCACCACTGACTCCATTCTCCCTGGGCCTAGGCTAAATGAGAGGACTGGTTACCAACCCCACCACTGACTCCATTCTCCCTGGGCCTAGGCTAAATGAGGGAACTGGTTACCAACCCCACCACTGACTCCATTCTCCCTGGGCCTAGGCTAAATGAGGGAACTGGTTACCAACCCCACCACTGACTCCATTCTCCCTGGGCCTAGGCTAAATGAGGGGACTGGTTACCAACCCCACCACTGACTCCATTCTCCCTGGGCCTAGGCTAAATGAGGGGACTGGTTACCAACCCCACCACTGACTCCATTCTCCCTGGGCCTAGGCTAAATGAGGGGACTGGTTACCAACCCCACCACTGACTCCATTCTCCCTGGGCCTAGGCTAAATGAGAGGACTGGTAACCAACCCCACCACTGACTCCATTCTCCCTGGGCCTAGGCTAAATGAGGGGACTGGTTACCAACCCCACCACTGACTCCATTCTCCCTGGGCCTAGGCTAAATGAGAGGACTGGTTACCAACCCCACCACTGACTCCATTCTCCCTGGGCCTAGGCTAAATGAGAGGACTGGTTACCAACCCCACCACTGACTCCATTCTCCCTGGGCCTAGGCTAAATGAGGGGACTGGTTACCAACCCCACCACTGACTCCATTCTCCCTGGGCCTAGGCTAAATGAGGGGACTGGTTACCAACCCCACCACTGACTCCATTCTCCCTGGGCCTAGGCTAAATGAGAGGACTGGTTACCAACCCCACCACTGACTCCATTCTCCCTGGGCCTAGGCTAAATGAGGGGACTGGTTACCAACCCCACCACTGACTCCATTCTCCCTGGGCCTAGGCTAAATGAGGGGACTGGTTACCAATCCCACCACTGACTCCATTCTCCCTGGGCCTAGGCTAAATGAGGGGACTGGTTACCAACCCCACCACTGACTCCATTCTCCCTGGGCCTAGGCTAAATGAGGGGACTGGTTACCAACCCCACCACTGACTCCATTCTCCCTAGGCCTAGGCTAAATGACTGGTTACCAACCCCACCACTGACTCCATTCTCCCTGGGCCTAGGCTAAATGAGGGGACTGGTTACCAACCCCACCACTGACTCCATTCTCCCTGGGCCTAGGCTAAATGAGGGGACTGGTTACCAACCCCACCACTGACTCCATTCTCCCTGGGCCTAGGCTAAATGAGGGGACTGGTTACCAACCCCACCACTGACTCCATTCTCCCTGGTTCTAGGCTAAATGAGGGGACTGGTTACCAACCCCACCACTGACTCCATTCTCCCTGGGCCTAGGCTAAATGACAGGTTACCAACCCCACCACTGACTCCATTCTCCCTGGGCCTAGGCTAAATGAGGGGACTGGTTACCAACCCCACCACTGACTCCATTCTCCCTGGGCCTAGGCTAAATGACTGGTTACCAACCCCACCACTGACTCCATTCTCCCTGGGCCTAGGCTAAATGAGAGGACTGGTTACCAACCCCACCACTGACTCCATTCTCCCTGGGCCTAGGCTAAATGAGGGAACTGGTTACCAACCCCACCACTGACTCCATTCTCCCTGGGCCTAGGCTAAATGAGGGAACTGGTTACCAACCCCACCACTGACTCCATTCTCCCTGGGCCTAGGCTAAATGAGGGGACTGGTTACCAACCCCACCACTGACTCCATTCTCCCTGGGCCTAGGCTAAATGAGGGGACTGGTTACCAACCCCACCACTGACTCCATTCTCCCTGGGCCTAGGCTAAATGAGGGGACTGGTTACCAACCCCACCACTGACTCCATTCTCCCTGGGCCTAGGCTAAATGAGAGGACTGGTAACCAACCCCACCACTGACTCCATTCTCCCTGGGCCTAGGCTAAATGAGGGGACTGGTTACCAACCCCACCACTGACTCCATTCTCCCTGGGCCTAGGCTAAATGAGAGGACTGGTTACCAACCCCACCACTGACTCCATTCTCCCTGGGCCTAGGCTAAATGAGAGGACTGGTTACCAACCCCACCACTGACTCCATTCTCCCTGGGCCTAGGCTAAATGAGGGGACTGGTTACCAACCCCACCACTGACTCCATTCTCCCTGGGCCTAGGCTAAATGAGAGGACTGGTTACCAACCCCACCACTGACTCCATTCTCCCTGGGCCTAGGCTAAATGAGGGGACTGGTTACCAACCCCACCACTGACTCCATTCTCCCTGGGCCTAGGCTAAATGAGGGGACTGGTTACCAACCCCACCACTGACTCCATTCTCCCTGGGCCTAGGCTAAATGAGAGGACTGGTTACCAACCCCACCACTGACTCCATTCTCCCTGGGCCTAGGCTAAATGACTGGTTACCAACCCCACCACTGACTCCATTCTCCCTGGGCCTAGGCTAAATGAGAGGACTGGTTACCAACCCCACCACTGACTCCATTCTCCCTGGGCCTAGGCTAAATGACTGGTTACCAACCCCACCACTGACTCCATTCTCCCTGGGCCTAGGCTAAATGAGAGGACTGGTTACCAACCCCACCACTGACTCCATTCTCCCTGGGCCTAGGCTAAATGACTGGTTACCAACCCCACCACTGACTCCATTCTCCCTGGGCCTAGGCTAAATGACTGGTTACCAACCCCACCACTGACTCCATTCTCCCTGGGCCTAGGCTAAATGAGGGGACTGGTTACCAACCCCACCACTGACTCCATTCTCCCTGGGCCTAGGCTAAATGAGAGGACTGGTTACCAACCCCACCACTGACTCCATTCTCCCTGGGCCTAGGCTAAATGAGAGGACTGGTTACCAACCCCACCACTGACTCCATTCTCCCTGGGCCTAGGCTAAATGAGAGGACTGGTTACCAACCCCACCACTGACTCCATTCTCCCTGGGCCTAGGCTAAATGAGAGGACTGGTTACCAACCCCACCACTGACTCCATTCTCCCTGGGCCTAGGCTAAATGAGGGGACTGGTTACCAACCCCACCACTGACTCCATTCTCCCTGGGCCTAGGCTAAATGACTGGTTACCAACCCCACCACTGACTCCATTCTCCCTGGGCCTAGGCTAAATGAGAGGACTGGTTACCAACCCCACCACTGACTCCATTCTCCCTGGGCCTAGGCTAAATGAGAGGACTGGTTACCAACCCCACCACTGACTCCATTCTCCCTGGGCCTAGGCTAAATGACTGGTTACCAGCCCCACCACTGACTCCATTCTCCCTGGGCCTAGGCTAAATGACTGGTTACCAACCCCACCACTGACTCCATTCTCCCTGGGCCTAGGCTAAATGACTGGTTACCAACCCCACCACTGACTCCATTCTCCCTGGGCCTAGGCTAAATGAGGGGACTGGTTACCAACCCCACCACTGACTCCATTCTCCCTGGGCCTAGGCTAAATGAGGGGACTGGTTACCAACCCCACCACTGACTCCATTCTCCCTGGGCCTAGGCTAAATGAGGGGACTGGTTACCAACCCCACCACTGACTCCATTCTCCCTGGGCCTAGGCTAAATGACTGGTTACCAACCCCACCACTGACTCCATTCTCCCTGGGCCTAGGCTAAATGAGAGCACTGGTTACCAACCCCACCACTGACTCCATTCTCCCTGGGCCTAGGCTAAATGACTGGTTACCAACCCCACCACTGACTCCATTCTCCCTGGGCCTACGCTAAATGAGAGGACTGGTTACCAACCCCACCACTGACTCCATTCTCCCTGGGCCTAGGCTAAATGAGGGGACTGGTTACCAACCCCACCACTGACTCCATTCTCCCTGGGCCTAGGCTAAATGAGAGGACTGGTTACCAACCCCACCACTGACTCCATTCTCCCTGGGCCTAGGCTAAATGAGAGGACTGGTTACCAACCCCACCACTGACTCCATTCTCCCTGGGCCTAGGCTAAATGAGGGGACTGGTTACCAACCCCACCACTGACTCCATTCTCCCTGGGCCTAGGCTAAATGAGAGGACTGGTTACCAACCCCACCACTGACTCCATTCTCCCTGGGCCTAGGCTAAATGAGGGGACTGGTTACCAACCCCACCACTGACTCCATTCTCCCTGGGCCTAGGCTAAATGAGGGGACTGGTTACCAACCCCACCACTGACTCCATTCTCCCTGGGCCTAGGCTAAATGAGGGGACTGGTTACCAACCCCACCACTGACTCCATTCTCCCTGGGCCTAGGCTAAATGAGGGGACTGGTTACCAGCCCCACCACTGACTCCATTCTCCCTGGGCCTAGGCTAAATGAGGGGACTGGTTACCAACCCCACCACTGACTCCATTCTCCCTGGGCCTAGGCTAAATGACTGGTTACCAACCCCACCACTGACTCCATTCTCCCTGGGCCTAGGCTAAATGAGGGGACTGGTTACCAACCCCACCACTGACTCCATTCTCCCTGGGCCTAGGCTAAATGAGGGGACTGGTTACCAACCCCACCACTGACTCCATTCTCCCTGGGCCTAGGCTAAATGAGGGGACTGGTTACCAACCCCACCACTGACTCCATTCTCCCTGGGCCTAGGCTAAATGACTGGTTACCAACCCCACCACTGACTCCATTCTCCCTGGGCCTAGGCTAAATGAGGGGACTGGTTACCAACCCCACCACTGACTCCATTATCCCTGGGTCTAGGCTAAATGACTGGTTACCAACCCCACCACTGACTCCATTCTCCCTGGGCCTAGGCTAAATGACTGGTTACCAACCCCACCACTGACTCCATTCTCCCTGGGCCTAGGCTAAATGAGAGGACTGGTTACCAACCCCACCACTGACTCCATTCTCCCTGGGCCTAGGCTAAATGAGGGGACTGGTTACCAACCCCACCACTGACTCCATTCTCCCTGGGCCTAGGCTAAATGACTGGTTACCAACCCCACCACTGACTCCATTCTCCCTGGGCCTAGGCTAAATGAGGGGACTGGTTACCAACCCCACCACTGACTCCATTCTCCCTGGGCCTAGGCTAAATGACTGGTTACCAACCCCACCACTGACTCCATTCTCCCTGGGCCTAGGCTAAATGAGGGGACTGGTTACCAACCCCACCACTGACTCCATTCTCCCTGGGCCTAGGCTAAATGACTGGTTACCAACCCCACCACTGACTCCATTCTCCCTGGGCCTAGGCTAAATGACTGGTTACCAACCCCACCACTGACTCCATTCTCCCTGGGTCTAGGCTAAATGAGGGGACTGGTTACCAACCCCACCACTGACTCCATTCTCCCTGGGCCTAGGCTAAATGAGGGGACTGGTTACCAACCCCACCACTGACTCCATTCTCCCTGGGCCTAGGCTAAATGAGGGGACTGGTTACCAACCCCACCACTGACTCCATTCTCCCTGGGCCTAGGCTAAATGAGGGGACTGGTTACCAGCCCCACCACTGACTCCATTCTCCCTGGGCCTAGGCTAAATGACTGGTTACCAACCCCACCACTGACTCCATTCTCCCTGGGCCTAGGCTAAATGACTGGTTACCAACCCCACCACTGACTCCACTCTCCCTGGGCCTAGGCTAAATGACTGGTTACCAACCCCACCACTGACTCCATTCTCCCTGGGCCTAGGCTAAATGACTGGTTACCAACCCCACCACTGACTCCATTCTCCCTGGGCCTAGGCTAAATGACTGGTTACCAACCCCACCACTGACTCCATTCTCCCTGGGCCTAGGCTAAATGACTGGTTACCAACCCCACCACTGACTCCATTCTCCCTGGGCCTAGGCTAAATGACTGGTTACCAACCCCACCACTGACTCCATTCTCCCTGGGCCTAGGCTAAATGACTGGTTACCAACCCCACCACTGACTCCATTCTCCCTGGGCCTAGGCTAAATGAGAGGACTGGTTACCAACCCCACCACTGACTCCATTCTCCCTGGGCCTAGGCTAAATGACTGGTTACCAACCCCACCACTGACTCCATTCTCCCTGGGCCTAGGCTAAATGAGAGGACTGGTTACCAACCCCACCACTGACTCCATTCTCCCTGGGCCTAGGCTAAATGAGAGGACTGGTTACCAACCCCACCACTGACTCCATTCTCCCTGGGCCTAGGCTAAATGACTGGTTACCAACCCCACCACTGACTCCATTCTCCCTGGGCCTAGGCTAAATGAGGGGACTGGTTACCAACCCCACCACTGACTCCATTCTCCCTGGGCCTAGGCTAAATGACTGGTTACCAACCCCACCACTGACTCCATTCTCCCTGGGCCTAGGCTAAATGACTGGTTACCAGCCCCACCACTGACTCCATTCTCCCTGGGCCTAGGCTAAATGAGGGGACTGGTTACCAACCCCACCACTGACTCCATTCTCCCTGGGTCTAGGCTAAATGAGAGGACTGGTTACCAACCCCACCACTGACTCCATTCTCCCTGGGCCTAGACTAAATGACTGGTTACCAACCCCACCACTGACTCCATTCTCCCTGGGCCTAGGCTAAATGAGGGAACTGGTTACCAACCCCACCACTGACTCCATTCTCCCTGGGCCTAGGCTAAATGAGGGGACTGGTTACCAACCCCACCACTGACTCCATTCTCCCTGGGCCTAGGCTAAATGAGGGGACTGGTTACCAACCCCACCACTGACTCCATTCTCCCTGGGCCTAGGCTAAATGAGGGGACTGGTTACCAACCCCACCACTGACTCCACTCTCCCTGGGCCTAGGCTAAATGAGGGGACTGGTTACCAACCCCACCACTGACTCCATTCTCCCTGGGCCTAGGCTAAATGAGGGGACTGGTTACCAGCTCCACCACTGACTCCATTCTCCCTGGGCCTAGGCTAAATGACTGGTTACCAACCCCACCACTGACTCCACTCTCCCTGGGCCTAGGCTAAATGAGGGGACTGGTTACCAACCCCACCACTGACTCCATTCTCCCTGGGCCTAGGCTAAATGACTGGTTACCAACCCCACCACTGACTCCATTCTCCCTGGGCCTAGGCTAAATGACTGGTTACCAACCCCACCACTGACTCCATTCTCCCTGGGCCTAGGCTAAATGAGGGGACTGGTTACCAACCCCACCACTGACTCCATTCTCCCTGGGCCTAGGCTAAATGAGGGGACTGGTTACCAACCCCACCACTGACTCCATTCTCCCTGGGCCTAGGCTAAATGAGAGGACTGGTTACCAACCCCACCACTGACTCCATTCTCCCTGGGCCTAGGCTAAATGACTGGTTACCAACCCCACCACTGACTCCATTCTCCCTGGGCCTAGGCTAAATGACTGGTTACCAACCCCACCACTGACTCCATTCTCCCTGGGCCTAGGCTAAATGACTGGTTACCAACCCCACCACTGACTCCATTCTCCCTGGGCCTAGGCTAAATGAGGGGACTGGTTACCAACCCCACCACTGACTCCATTCTCCCTGGGTCTAGGCTAAATGAGGGGACTGGTTACCAACCCCACCACTGACTCCATTCTCCCTGGGCCTAGGCTAAATGAGGGGACTGGTTACCAACCCCACCACTGACTCCATTCTCCCTGGGCCTAGGCTAAATGAGAGGACTGGTTACCAACCCCACCACTGACTCCATTCTCCCTGGGCCTAGGCTAAATGAGGGGACTGGTTACCAACCCCACCACTGACTCCATTCTCCCTGGGCCTAGGCTAAATGACTGGTTACCAACCCCACCACTGACTCCATTCTCCCTGGGCCTAGGCTAAATGAGGGGACTGGTTACCAACCCCACCACTGACTCCATTCTCCCTGGGCCTAGGCTAAATG
Organism: Coregonus lavaretus; assembly: GCF_964263955.1. NCBI lineage: Eukaryota > Metazoa > Chordata > Actinopteri > Salmoniformes > Salmonidae > Coregonus > Coregonus lavaretus. The sequence continues at coordinate 103,554 of NW_028166514.1, forward strand.
AGGGGACTGGTTACCAACCCCACCACTGACTCCATTCTCCCTGGGCCTAGGCTAAATGAGGGGACTGGTTACCAACCCCACCACTGACTCCATTCTCCCTGGGCCTAGGCTAAATGACTGGTTACCAACCCCACCACTGACTCCATTCTCCCTGGGCCTAGGCTAAATGAGGGGACTGGTTACCAGCCCCACCACTGACTCCATTCTCCCTGGGCCTAGGCTAAATGAGGGGACTGGTTACCAACCCCACCACTGACTCCATTCTCCCTGGACCTAGGCTAAATGACTGGTTACCAACCCCACCACTGACTCCATTCTCCCTGGGCCTAGGCTAAATGACTGGTTACCAGCCCCACCACTGACTCCATTCTCCCTGGGCCTAGGCTAAATGAGGGGACTGGTTACCAGCCCCACCACTGACTCCATTCTCCCTGGGCCTAGGCTAAATGACTGGTTACCAACCCCACCACTGACTCCATTCTCCCTGGGCCTAGGCTAAATGAGGGGACTGGTTACCAGCCCCACCACTGACTCCATTCTCCCTGGGCCTAGGCTAAATGAGGGGACTGGTTACCAACCCCACCACTGACTCCATTCTCCCTGGGCCTAGGCTAAATGACTGGTTACCAACCCCACCACTGACTCCATTCTCCCTGGGCCTAGGCTAAATGACTGGTTACCAGCCCCACCACTGACTCCATTCTCCCTGGGCCTAGGCTAAATGAGGGGACTGGTTACCAACCCCACCACTGACTCCATTCTCCCTGGGCCTAGGCTAAATGAGGGGACTGGTTACCAACCCCACCACTGACTCCATTCTCCCTGGGCCTAGGCTAAATGACTGGTTACCAACCCCACCACTGACTCCATTCTCCCTGGGCCTAGGCTAAATGAGGGGACTGGTTACCAACCCCACCACTGACTCCATTCTCCCTGGGCCTAGGCTAAATAAGAGGACTGGTTACCAACCCCACCACTGACTCCATTCTCCCTGGGCCTAGGCTAAATGACTGGTTACCAACCCCACCACTGACTCCATTCTCCCTGGGCCTAGGCTAAATGACTGGTTACCAACCCCACCACTGACTCCATTCTCCCTGGGCCTAGGCTAAATGACTGGTTACCAACCCCACCACTGACTCCATTCTCCCTGGGCCTAGGCTAAATGACTGGTTACCAACCCAACCACTGACTCCATTCTCCCTGGGCCTAGGCTAAATGAGGGGACTGGTTACCAACCCCACCACTGACTCCATTCTCCCTGGGCCTAGGCTAAATGACTGGTTACCAGCCCCACCACTGACTCCATTCTCCCTGGGCCTAGGCTAAATGAGGGGACTGGTTACCAACCCCACCACTGACTCCATTCTCCCTGGGCCTAGGCTAAATGAGGGGACTGGTTACCAACCCCACCACTGACTCCATTCTCCCTGGGCCTAGGCTAAATGACTGGTTACCAACCCCACCACTGACTCCATTCTCCCTGGGCCTAGGCTAAATGAGGGGACTGGTTACCAACCCCACCACTGACTCCATTCTCCCTGGGCCTAGGCTAAATGAGAGGACTGGTTACCAACCCCACCACTGACTCCATTCTCCCTGGGCCTAGGCTAAATGAGGGGACTGGTTACCAGCTCCACCACTGACTCCATTCTCCCTGGGCCTAGGCTAAATGAGGGGACTGGTTACCAACCCCACCACTGACTCCATTCTCCCTGGACCTAGGCTAAATGACTGGTTACCAACCCCACCACTGACTCCATTCTCCCTGGGCCTAGGCTAAATGAGGGGACTGGTCACCAACCCCACCACTGACTCCATTCTCCCTGGGCCTAGGCTAAATGAGGGGACTGGTTACCAACCCCACCACTGACTCCATTCTCCCTGGACCTAGGCTAAATGACTGGTTACCAACCCAACCACTGACTCCATTCTCCCTGGGCCTAGGCTAAATGACTGGTTACCAACCCCACCACTGACTCCATTCTCCCTGGGCCTAGGCTAAATGAGAGGACTGGTTACCAACCCCACCACTGACTCCATTCTCCCTGGGCCTAGGCTAAATGAGGGGACTGGTTACCAGCCCCACCACTGACTCCATTCTCCCTGGGCCTAGGCTAAATGAGGGGACTGGTTACCAGCCCCACCACTGACTCCATTCTCCCTGGGCCTAGGCTAAATGAGGGGACTGGTTACCAACCCCACCACTGACTCCATTCTCCCTGGGCCTAGGCTAAATGACTGGTTACCAACCCCACCACTGACTCCATTCTCCCTGGGCCTAGGCTAAATGAGGGGACTGGTTACCAACCCCACCACTGACTCCATTCTCCCTGGGCCTAGGCTAAATGACTGGTTACCAACCCCACCACTGACTCCATTCTCCCTGGGCCTAGGCTAAATGAGGGGACTGGTTACCAACCCCACCACTGACTCCATTCTCCCTGGGCCTAGGCTAAATGACTGGTTACCAACCCCACCACTGACTCCATTCTCCCTGGGCCTAGGCTAAATGACTGGTTACCAACCCCACCACTGACTCCATTCTCCCTGGGCCTAGGCTAAATGAGGGGACTGGTTACCAACCCCACCACTGACTCCATTCTCCCTGGGCCTAGGCTAAATGACTGGTTACCAACCCCACCACTGACTCCATTCTCCCTGGGCCTAGGCTAAATGACTGGTTACCAACCCCACCACTGACTCCATTCTCCCTGGGCCTAGGCTAAATGACTGGTTACCAACCCCACCACTGACTCCATTCTCCCTGGGCCTAGGCTAAATGACTGGTTACCAACCCCACCACTGACTCCATTCTCCCTGGGCCTAGGCTAAATGAGAGGACTGGTTACCAACCCCACCACTGACTCCATTCTCCCTGGGCCTAGGCTAAATGACTGGTTACCAACCCCACCACTGACTCCATTCTCCCTGGGCCTAGGCTAAATGAGAGGACTGGTTACCAACCCCACCACTGACTCCATTCTCCCTGGGCCTAGGCTAAATGACTGGTTACCAACCCCACCACTGACTCCACTCTCCCTGGGCCTAGGCTAAATGACTGGTTACCAACCCCACCACTGACTCCATTCTCCCTGGGCCTAGGCTAAATGACTGGTTACCAACCCCACCACTGACTCCATTCTCCCTGGGCCTAGGCTAAATGACTGGTTACCAACCCCACCACTGACTCCATTCTCCCTGGGCCTAGGCTAAATGACTGGTTACCAACCCCACCACTGACTCCATTCTCCCTGGGCCTAGGCTAAATGACTGGTTACCAACCCCACCACTGACTCCATTCTCCCTGGGCCTAGGCTAAATGAGGGGACTGGTTACCAACCCCACCACTGACTCCATTCTCCCTGGGCCTAGGCTAAATGACTGGTTACCAACCCCACCACTGACTCCATTCTCCCTGGGCCTAGGCTAAATGAGAGGGCTGGTTACCAACCCCACCACTGACTCCATTCTCCCTGGGCCTAGGCTAAATGACTGGTTACCAACCCCACCACTGACTCCATTCTCCCTGGGCCTAGGCTAAATGACTGGTTACCAACCCCACCACTGACTCCATTCTCCCTGGGCCTAGGCTAAATGACTGGTTACCAACCCCACCACTGACTCCATTCTCCCTGGGCCTAGGCTAAATGAGAGGACTGGTTACCAACCCCACCACTGACTCCATTCTCCCTGGGCCTAGGCTAAATGAGAGGACTGGTTACCAACCCCACCACTGACTCCATTCTCCCTGGGCCTAGGCTAAATGAGAGGACTGGTTACCAACCCCACCACTGACTCCATTCTCCCTGGGCCTAGGCTAAATGAGAGGACTGGTTACCAACCCCACCACTGACTCCATTCTCCCTGGGCCTAGGCTAAATGAGAGGGCTGGTTACCAACCCCACCACTGACTCCACTCTCCCTGGGCCTAGGCTAAATGACTGGTTACCAACCCCACCACTGACTCCATTCTCCCTGGGCCTAGGCTAAATGACTGGTTACCAACCCCACCACTGACTCCATTCTCCCTGGGCCTAGGCTAAATGACTGGTTACCAACCCCACCACTGACTCCATTCTCCCTGGGCCTAGGCTAAATGACTGGTTACCAACCCCACCACTGACTCCATTCTCCCTGGGCCTAGGCTAAATGACTGGTTACCAACCCCACCACTGACTCCATTCTCCCTGGGCCTAGGCTAAATGAGAGGGCTGGTTACCAACCCCACCACTGACTCCATTCTCCCTGGGCCTAGGCTAAATGACTGGTTACCAACCCCACCACTGACTCCATTCTCCCTGGGCCTAGGCTAAATGACTGGTTACCAACCCCACCACTGACTCCATTCTCCCTGGGCCTAGGCTAAATGACTGGTTACCAACCCCACCACTGACTCCATTCTCCCTGGGCCTAGGCTAAATGAGAGGACTGGTTACCAACCCCACCACTGACTCCATTCTCCCTGGGCCTAGGCTAAATGAGAGGACTGGTTACCAACCCCACCACTGACTCCATTCTCCCTGGGCCTAGGCTAAATGAGAGGACTGGTTACCAACCCCACCACTGACTCCATTCTCCCTGGGCCTAGGCTAAATGAGAGGACTGGTTACCAACCCCACCACTGACTCCATTCTCCCTGGGCCTAGGCTAAATGAGAGGGCTGGTTACCAACCCCACCACTGACTCCATTCTCCCTGGGCCTAGGCTAAATGACTGGTTACCAACCCCACCACTGACTCCATTCTCCCTGGGCCTAGGCTAAATGAGAGGACTGGTTACCAACCCCACCACTGACTCCATTCTCCCTGGGCCTAGGCTAAATGAGGGGACTGGTTACCAACCCCACCACTGACTCCATTCTCCCTGGGCCTAGGCTAAATGAGAGGACTGGTTACCAACCCCACCACTGACTCCATTCTCCCTGGGCCTAGGCTAAATGACTGGTTACCAACCCCACCACTGACTCCATTCTCCCTGGGCCTAGGCTAAATGAGAGGACTGGTTACCAACCCCACCACTGACTCCATTCTCCCTGGGCCTAGGCTAAATGAGAGGACTGGTTACCAACCCCACCACTGACTCCATTCTCCCTGGGCCTAGGCTAAATGAGAGGGCTGGTTACCAACCCCACCACTGACTCCACTCTCCCTGGGCCTAGGCTAAATGACTGGTTACCAACCCCACCACTGACTCCATTCTCCCTGGGCCTAGGCTAAATGACTGGTTACCAACCCCACCACTGACTCCATTCTCCCTGGGCCTAGGCTAAATGACTGGTTACCAACCCCACCACTGACTCCATTCTCCCTGGGCCTAGGCTAAATGACTGGTTACCAACCCCACCACTGACTCCATTCTCCCTGGGCCTAGGCTAAATGACTGGTTACCAACCCCACCACTGACTCCATTCTCCCTGGGCCTAGGCTAAATGAGAGGGCTGGTTACCAACCCCACCACTGACTCCATTCTCCCTGGGCCTAGGCTAAATGACTGGTTACCAACCCCACCACTGACTCCATTCTCCCTGGGCCTAGGCTAAATGACTGGTTACCAACCCCACCACTGACTCCATTCTCCCTGGGCCTAGGCTAAATGACTGGTTACCAACCCCACCACTGACTCCATTCTCCCTGGGCCTAGGCTAAATGAGAGGACTGGTTACCAACCCCACCACTGACTCCATTCTCCCTGGGCCTAGGCTAAATGAGAGGACTGGTTACCAACCCCAACACTGACTCCATTCTCCCTGGGCCTAGGCTAAATGAGAGGACTGGTTACCAACCCCACCACTGACTCCATTCTCCCTGGGCCTAGGCTAAATGAGAGGACTGGTTACCAACCCCACCACTGACTCCATTCTCCCTGGGCCTAGGCTAAATGAGAGGGCTGGTTACCAACCCCACCACTGACTCCATTCTCCCTGGGCCTAGGCTAAATGACTGGTTACCAACCCCACCACTGACTCCATTCTCCCTGGGCCTAGGCTAAATGAGAGGACTGGTTACCAACCCCACCACTGACTCCATTCTCCCTGGGCCTAGGCTAAATGAGGGGACTGGTTACCAACCCCACCACTGACTCCATTCTCCCTGGGCCTAGGCTAAATGAGAGGACTGGTTACCAACCCCACCACTGACTCCATTCTCCCTGGGCCTAGGCTAAATGAGAGGACTGGTTACCAACCCCACCACTGACTCCATTCTCCCTGGGCCTAGGCTAAATGAGAGGACTGGTTACCAACCCCACCACTGACTCCATTCTCCCTGGGCCTAGGCTAAATGAGAGGACTGGTTACCAACCCCACCACTGACTCCATTCTCCCTGGGCCTAGGCTAAATGAGAGGGCTGGTTACCAACCCCACCACTGACTCCACTCTCCCTGGGCCTAGGCTAAATGACTGGTTACCAACCCCACCACTGACTCCATTCTCCCTGGGCCTAGGCTAAATGACTGGTTACCAACCCCACCACTGACTCCATTCTCCCTGGGCCTAGGCTAAATGACTGGTTACCAACCCCACCACTGACTCCATTCTCCCTGGGCCTAGGCTAAATGACTGGTTACCAACCCCACCACTGACTCCATTCTCCCTGGGCCTAGGCTAAATGACTGGTTACCAACCCCACCACTGACTCCATTCTCCCTGGGCCTAGGCTAAATGAGAGGGCTGGTTACCAACCCCACCACTGACTCCATTCTCCCTGGGCCTAGGCTAAATGACTGGTTACCAACCCCACCACTGACTCCATTCTCCCTGGGCCTAGGCTAAATGACTGGTTACCAACCCCACCACTGACTCCATTCTCCCTGGGCCTAGGCTAAATGACTGGTTACCAACCCCACCACTGACTCCATTCTCCCTGGGCCTAGGCTAAATGAGAGGACTGGTTACCAACCCCACCACTGACTCCATTCTCCCTGGGCCTAGGCTAAATGAGAGGACTGGTTACCAACCCCACCACTGACTCCATTCTCCCTGGGCCTAGGCTAAATGACTGGTTACCAACCCCACCACTGACTCCATTCTCCCTGGGCCTAGGCTAAATGAGAGGACTGGTTACCAACCCCACCACTGACTCCATTCTCCCTGGGCCTAGGCTAAATGAGAGGACTGGTTACCAACCCCACCACTGACTCCATTCTCCCTGGGCCTAGGCTAAATGAGAGGGCTGGTTACCAACCCCACCACTGACTCCATTCTCCCTGGGCCTAGGCTAAATGACTGGTTACCAACCCCACCACTGACTCCATTCTCCCTGGGCCTAGGCTAAATGAGAGGACTGGTTACCAACCCCACCACTGACTCCATTCTCCCTGGGCCTAGGCTAAATGAGGGGACTGGTTACCAACCCCACCACTGACTCCATTCTCCCTGGGCCTAGGCTAAATGAGAGGACTGGTTACCAACCCCACCACTGACTCCATTCTCCCTGGGCCTAGGCTAAATGAGAGGACTGGTTACCAACCCCACCACTGACTCCATTCTCCCTGGGCCTAGGCTAAATGAGGGGACTGGTTACCAGCTCCACCACTGACTCCATTCTCCCTGGGCCTAGGCTAAATGAGAGGACTGGTTACCAACCCCACCACTGACTCCATTCTCCCTGGGCCTAGGCTAAATGAGAGGACTGGTTACCAACCCCACCACTGACTCCATTCTCCCTGGGCCTAGGCTAAATGAGAGGACTGGTTACCAACCCCACCACTGACTCCATTCTCCCTGGGCCTAGGCTAAATGAGGGGACTGGTTACCAACCCCACCACTGACTCCACTCTCCCTGGGCCTAGGCTAAATGACTGGTTACCAACCCCACCACTGACTCCATTCTCCCTGGGCCTAGGCTAAATGACTGGTTACCAACCCCACCACTGACTCCATTCTCCCTGGGCCTAGGCTAAATGACTGGTTACCAACCCCACCACTGACTCCATTCTCCCTGGGCCTAGGCTAAATGAGAGGACTGGTTACCAACCCCACCACTGACTCCATTCTCCCTGGGCCTAGGCTAAATGACTGGTTACCAACCCCACCACTGACTCCATTCTCCCTGGGCCTAGGCTAAATGAGAGGACGGGTTACCAACCCCACCACTGACTCCATTCTCCCTGGGCCTAGGCTAAATGACTGGTTACCAACCCCACCACTGACTCCATTCTCCCTGGGCCTAGGCTAAATGAGGGGACTGGTTACCAACCCCACCACTGACTCCATTCTCCCTGGGCCTAGGCTAAATGAGAGGACTGGTTACCAACCCCACCACTGACTCCATTCTCCCTGGGCCTAGGCTAAATGAGAGGACTGGTTAGATTTGACCAACATGGTGTAAAGTGCACCAAGATGAAGGTTGGGTTTAAAATGAGGAGTATATTAACAGAGGGACAGTCAACAGTAGAGGCTGACCTTTCATCTCCTGTCTGTGGAAACCGTCCAGGGACGAGGAGGACTTGGATTTCATCCTGATCAATAAACACACAACAAGCCAGGTTATACAAGACAACACTCTGCACCACTCACTCATACAAACACAAGAGAACAAAACTGGTCATACAAGCATCAAGATGTTTGACCTACAAATATCACCACATGATTAATTATTAATTGACATAGCTTGCCATCACAAAGCCGCACTCCCAAGCTGGGTGAAACCATAGTAATCTAGTACTGACCTGTCAGCTGTAGATAGCTGGGTGAATCCATAGGTGTCCCCAGACCTGGAGGCAGAAGCAGCAGCGAAGGCAGGGAGAGGGGACAGAGGCAGGGAGAGGGGACAGAGGCAGGGACAGAGGCAGGGAGAGGGGACAGAGGCAGGGAGAGGGGACAGAGGCAGGGAGAGGGGACAGAGGCAGGGAGAGGGGACAGAGGCAGGGAGAGGGGACAGAGGCAGGGAGAGGGGACAGAGGCAGGGACAGAGGCAGGGAGAGGGGACAGAGGCAGGGAGAGGGGACAGAGGCAGGGAGAGGGGACAGAGGCAGGGAGAGGGGACAGAGGCAGGGAGAGGGGACAGAGGCAGGGAGAGGGGACAGAGGCAGGGAGAGGGGACAGAGGCAGGGAGAGAGGCAGGGAGAGAGGACAGAGGCAGGGAGAGAGGACAGAGGCAGGGAGAGAGGCAGGGAGAGAGGACAGAGGCAGGGAGAGAGGCAGGGAGAGGGGCAGGGAGAGGGGCAGGGAGAGGGGCAGGGAGAGGGGCAGGGAGAGGGGCAGGGAGAGGGGACAGAGGCAGGGAGAGGGGACAGAGGCAGGGAGAGGGGACAGAGGCAGGGAGAGGGGACAGAGGCAGGGAGAGGGGACAGAGGCAGGGAGAGGGGACAGAGGCAGGGAGAGGGGACAGAGGCAGGGAGAGGGGACAGAGGCAGGGAGAGGGGACAGAGGCAGGGAGAGGGGACAGAGGCAGGGAGAGGGGACAGAGGCAGGGAGAGGGGACAGGGAGAGGGGACAGAGGCAGGGAGAGGGGACAGAGGCAGGGAGAGGGGACAGAGGCAGGGAGAGAGGACAGAGGCAGGGAGAGGGGACAGGGGCAGGGAGAGGGGACAGAGGCAGGGAGAGAGGCAGGGAGAGGGGACAGAGGCAGGGAGAGGGGACAGAGGCAGGGAGAGGGGACAGAGGCAGGGAGAGAGGAAGGGAGAGGGGACAGAGGCAGGGAGAGGGGACAGAGGCAGGGAGAGAGGAAGGGAGAGGGGACAGAGGCAGGGAGAGGGGACAGAGGCAGGGAGAGGGGCAGGGAGAGGGGCAGGGAGAGAGGACAGAGGCAGGGAGAGGGGACAGAGGCAGGGAGAGGGGACAGAGGCAGGGAGAGGGGACAGAGGCAGGGAGAGGGGACAGAGGCAGGGAGAGGGGACAGAGGCAGGGAGAGAGGCAGGGAGAGGGGACAGAGGCAGGGAGAGAGGCAGGGAGAGAGGCAGGGAGAGAGGCAGGGAGAGAGGCAGGGAGAGAGGCAGGGAGAGAGGCAGGGAGAGAGGCAGGGAGAGAGGCAGGGAGAGGGGACAGAGGCAGGGAGAGGGGACAGAGGCAGGGAGAGGGGACAGAGGCAGGGAGAGGGGACAGAGGCAGGGAGAGAGGCAGGGAGAGGGGACAGAGGCAGGGAGAGGGGACAGAGGCAGGGAGAGGGGACAGAGGCAGGGAGAGAGGCAGGGAGAGAGGCAGGGAGAGGGGAGAGAGGCAGGGAGAGAGGCAGGGAGAGGGGAGAGAGGCAGGGAGAGGGGAGAGGGGAGAGAGGAAGGGAGAGAGGACAGGTGCAATCACAGCAGAGTCAATATGCAGACATACAATTTGGGCTTGTTCGACAGCAGCCAGCGAGTCGTGACTGACTGGTCCACAAATCACTTGTCATCATAAAACAACTCATTATTTGTAGATCAGTCAGTCACAACTGACCCACAATGCATCAAGGATTTGATGCTCTTGAACAGAACGTAGTGTCACTGGGAAGAGGGATACCTTTAAACATCACCACTAGAACTAAATAACAAGAAAAGGTGTGGTTTCTTCCTTACCAATCATCTCCTTCTGCCAGTCCATCAGTCTCCTCTTCCTGCTCTGCCTCTTTAGCATCAGGCTCCTCCCTTCCTACCCCATTAAAAACTACTTCCTTCTTTTGATTGGATGCCACATGGGCAACAGGGGGCGTGGGCTGGCTCAGGACTGGCTGAGGACTGGCAGGGCCAGCGATCCCATTGGTCATCTCTCCTGAGCTCTCCGCGTTGGATGCGGGTGATTTGACCCGAGGGACCACATTTCCCACGACGTCTCTGGAGGGTGAAGGTTCAGGGGTCACCTCAGCCTGGCTGTATCCCGCCACCCCTGCCTCCTCCTGGGCCCGCTGCCACTCGGCATCCAGCCTCTCCTGGTCCTGACGGTACCTCTCCTGCACAACATCACACAAGACAAAACTAGTTAGAGGTAAGCTGTCCAATCAGCATCCTCTCAGAGACTGTGGGTAAGTTTAGCTAAACAGTGCCCAGAAATGGCGCTTTGATCATAACAGGCATGGCCTCCAATGAAAACAGTTCCACACTGAATCACTGAAGTCAAAGAACAGTGATATTTACTCAGTGTGCGTTCCAGGTCTGCCTGACCTGTAGGGGGCGCTCCTGTCATTTCTCGTGTGTGTGTGTGTATGTGAGAGAGAGTCAGTCTTCCTGACCTGTAGGAGGCGCTCCTGCCATTTCTCGTGTGTGTATGTGAGAGAGTCAGTCTTCCTGACCTGTAGGAGGCGCTCCTGCCATTTCTCGTGTGTGTATGTGAGAGAGAGTCAGTCTTCCTGACCTGTAGGGGGCGCTCCTGCCATTTCTCGTGTGTGTATGTGAGAGAGAGTCAGTCTTCCTGACCTGTAGGAGGCGCTCCTGCCATTTCTCGTGTGTGTATGTGAGAGAGAGTCAGTCTTCCTGACCTGTAGGGGGCGCTCCTGCCATTTCTCGTGTGTATGTGAGAGAGAGTCAGTCTTCCTGACCTGTAGGAGGCGCTCCTGCTCCTGCTGCCACTTCTCCTGCCTGCTCCTCTCCTCCTCGGGGTCCCAGGACCAACTGGAGGGGGATGTGCTGAGGGACGGCACCTGGAGCTGGAGGACAACCCAGAATATTACCATTCACACACACCGTCACAACACACACACACCGTCACAACACACACACCGTCACAACACACACACACACACACCGTCACAACACACACACACACACACCGTCACAACACACACACACACACCGTCACAACACACACACACACACCGTCACAACACACACACACACACCGTCACAACACACACACACACACCGTCACAACACACACACACACCGTCACAACACACACCGTCACAACACACACACACACCGTCACAACACACACACACACCGTCACAACACACACACACCGTCACAACACACACACACCGTCACAACACACACACACCCTTAGTGCCACTGTTCCCCCATCTTTTTCCTATGACTTACATCAGATATTGCCGAAGCCGATCCTCCTAACAGAGAGAGGGGGGAGAGAGAGGCGAGAGGAGGGGGGAGAGAGGCGAGAGGAGGGGGAGGGGGGGGGGGGGGGAGAGAGTCGTGAGGAGGGGGAGGGGGGGAGCGAGAGGCGAGGGGTGAGCGAGAGGCGAGGGGTGAGCGAGAGGCGAGCGAGAGGCGAGGGGTGAGCGAGAGGCGAGCGAGAGGCGAGGGGTGAGCGAGAGGCGAGCGAGAGGCGAGGGGTGAGCGAGAGGCGAGAGGCGAGCGAGAGGCGAGGGGCGAGCGAGAGGCGAGGGGCGAGCGAGAGGCGAGGGGCGACAGGCGGGCGAGAGGGGAGAGAGGCGAGAGGAGGGGGGAGGGGGGGGAGCGAGAGGCGAGGGGGGAGCGAGAGGCGAGGGGTGAGCGAGAGGCGAGGGGCGAGCGAGAGGCGAGGGGCGAGAGAGAGGCGAGGGGCGAGAGAGAGGCGAGGGGAGAGAGAGGCGAGGGGAGAGAGAGGCGAGGGGCGAGAGAGAGGCGAGGGGCGAGAGAGAGGCGAGGGGAGAGAGAGGCGAGGGGAGAGAGAGGCGAGGGGTGGGCGAGAGGCGAGAGGATGGGCGAGGGGCGAGAGAGAGGCGAGGGGTGAGAGAGAGGCGAGGGGTGAGAGAGAGGCGAGGGGTGAGCGAGAGGCGAGCGAGAGGCGAGGGGCGAGCGAGAGGCGAGGGGCGACAGGCGGGCGAGAGGCGAGGGGTGAGAGAGGCGAGGGGGGAGAGAGGCGAGGGGATGAGCGAGAGGCGAGGGGTGAGAGAGAGGCGAGGGGTGAGAGAGAGGCGAGGGGTGAGCGAGAGGCGAGGGGCGAGAGAGAGGCGAGGGGAGAGAGAGGCGAGGGGAGAGAGGCGAGGGGAGAGAGAGGCGAGGGGTGAGCGAGAGGCGAGGGGTGGGCGAGGGGCGAGAGGATGGGCGAGGGGCGAGAGAGAGGCGAGGGGTGAGAGAGAGGCGAGGGGCGAGAGGATGGGCGAGGGGAGAGAGAGAGGCGAGGGGCGAGAGAGAGGCGAGGGGCGAGAGAGAGGCGAGGGGCGAGCGAGAGGCGAGGGGCGAGCGAGAGGCGAGGGGTGAGCGAGAGGGGAGGGGCGAGCGAGAGGCGAGGGGCGAGCGAGAGGCGAGGGGCGAGCGAGAGGCGAGCGAGAGGCGAGCGAGAGGCGAGGGGCGAGCGAGGGGCGAGCGAGAGGCGAGGGGTGAGCGAGAGGCGAGAGGATGGGCGAGGGGCGAGAGAGAGGGGAGAGAGAGAGGCGAGGGGTGAGCGAGAGGCGAGAGGATGGGCGAGGGGCGAGAGGCGAGGGGTGAGCGAGAGGCGAGGGGTGAGCGAGAGGCGAGGGGTGAGCGAGAGGCGAGAGGATGGGCGAGGGGTGAGCGAGAGGCGAGAGGATGGGCGAGGGGCGAGAGAGAGGCGAGGGGAGAGAGAGGCGAGGGGTGAGCGAGAGGCGAGAGGTGAGCGAGAGAGAGGCGAGGGGTGAGCGAGAGGCGAGGGGTGAGCGAGAGGCGAGGGGTGAGCGAGAGGCGAGAGGATGGGCGAGGGGCGAGAGAGAGGGGTGAGAGAGAGGCGAGGGGCGAGAGGATGGGCGAGGGGCGAGAGAGGGGAGAGAGGGTGCGTTAACAGTCAGCCAATGTGAGAATACATTTCTCCAGCAATTATGTCACCACATTTATTATCATTCTATTTATGAATGAAACAAAGAGCACTGCACACCAAGCACCCAACAGGGCCACCGTACGATCTAAAACCAAGCACCCAACAGGGCCACCGTACGATCTAAAACCAAGCACCCAACAGGGCCACCGTACGATCTAAAACCAAGCACCCAACAGGGCCACCATACGATCTAAAACCAAGCACCCAACAGGGCCACCGTACGATCTAAAACCAAGCACCCAACAGGGCCACCGTACGATCTAAAACCAAGCACCCAACAGGGCCACCGTACGATCTAAAACCAAGCACCCAACAGGGCCACCGTACGATCTAAAACCAAGCACCCAACAGGGCCACCGTACGATCTAAAACCAAGCACCCAACAGGGCCACCGTACGATCTAAAACCAAGCACCCAACAGGGCCACCGTACGATCTAAAACCACAGCTCCAAATCAGCTGAGATTCTCCATTCATCGTGGACTCGGATTCACACAGACTTGACTATGTAGTAGTCAAAGAGTCCGAACTGCCTGGGAGAGATGGTCCAGATACTGGAGAGTGTTGTTGCCTCAACTTCAGAGCACTACACACACACACACACAAAAACACACACACTTACCACATAGATAGACCATAGAGCTGACTCCTGGTGAGGCTGGGGGGAAAGAGCTGGGTTATGACACTACCAGTAACTAGCTACAGAGTTGGTAACCAGGAGAGGTCACCTTCACAGTAACAGAGCTGGTAACCAGGAGAGGTCACCTTCACAGTAACAGAGCTGGTAACCAGGAGAGGTCACCTTCACAGTAACAGAGCTGGTAACCAGGAGAGGTCACCTTCACAGTAACAGAGCTGGTAACCAGGAGAGGTCACCTTCACAGTAACAGAGCTGGTAACCAGGAGAGAGGTCACCTTCACAGTAACAGAGTTGGTAACCAGGAGAGGTCACCTTCACAGTAACAGAGCTGGTAACCAGGAGAGGTCACCTTCACAGTAACAGAGCTGGTAACCAGGAGAGGTCACATTCACAGTAACAGAGTTGGTAACCAGGAGAGGTCACCTTCACAGTAACAGAGCTGGTAACCAGGAGAGGTCACCTTTACAGTAACAGAGTTGGTAACCAGGAGAGGTCATCTTTCCATTATATATGGACAGCAGAATATCTTTCCTTCTTAATGCGTTTGAGCCAATCAGTTGTGTTGTGACAAGGTAGGGGGGTATACAGAAGATAGCCCTATTTGGTAAAAGACCAAGTCCATATTATGGCAAGAACAGCTCAAATAAGCAAAGAGAAATTACAGTCCATCATTACTTTAAGACATGAAGGTCAGTCAATATGGAAAATGTCAAGAACTTTGAACGTTTCTTCAAGTGCAGTCGCAAAAACCATCAAGCGCAATGATGAAACTGGCTCTCATGAGGACCGCCACAGGAATGGAAGACCCAGAGTTACCTCTGCTGCAGAGGATAAGTTCATTAGAGTTACCAGCCTCAGAAATTGCAGCCCAAATAAATGCTTCACAGAGTTCAAGTCACAGACACATCTCAACATCAACTGTTCAGAGGAGACTGTGTGAATCAGGCCTTCATAGTCGAATTGCTGCAAAGAAACCACAACTAAAGGACACCAATAATAAGAAGAGACTTGCTTGGGCAAAGAAACACGAGCAATGGACATTAGACCAAATTTGAGATTTCTTTGGTTCCAACCGCCGTGTCTTTGTGAGACGCAGTGTGGGTGAACGGATGATCTCTGCATGTGTATTTCCCACCGTAAAGCATGGAGGAGGAGGTGTTATGGTGTGGGGGTGCTTTGCTGGTGACACTGTCAGTGATTTCTTTAGAATTCAAGGCACACTTAACCAGCATGGCTACCACAGCATTCTGCAGCGATACGCCATCCCATCTGGTTTGGGCTTAGTGGGACTATCATTTGTTTTTCAACAGGACAATGACCCAACACACCTCCAGGCTGTGTAAGGGCTATTTTACCAAGAAGGAGAGTGATGGAGTGCTGCATCAAATGACCTGGCCTCCACAATCCCCCGACCTCAACCCAATTGAGATGGTTTGGGATGAGTCGGACCGCAGAGTGAAGGAAAAGCAGCCAACAAGTGCTCAGCATATGTGGGTACTCCTTCAAGACTGTTGGAAAAGCATTCCAGGTGAAGCTGGTTGAGAGAATGCCAAGAGTGTGCAAAGCTGTCATCAAGGCAAAGGGTGGCTATTTGAAGAATCTCAAATTTAAAATCTATTTTGATTTGTTTAGCACTTTTTTGGTTACTACATGATTCGATATGTGTTATTTCATAGTTTTGATGTCTTCACTATTATTATACAATATAGAAAATAGTAAAAAATTAAGAAAAACCCTTGAATGAGTAGGTGTTCTAAAACTTTTGACCAGTACTGTATATGGGCAGCAGAATCTAGGCCAAACATGCGTCACCAGAGTTGAGCCATTTTCAGCTACAAAGCAAATGCAAAGACGGATTGATGACTCTTCTTTAAATGTAAACCAACACAAGCCCCAAGCCAACAACAACACAACTACAAAAGCCTGGCGACAAGACATTAACAACCTTGACTCTTTACCTTTCTGCTTAAAAAACTCTGCTCTCCTTTCCTGGGTTTTCAAAACAATCAGTTCATGTTCTACATGGAGGGAAACAGAGGGAGTGTGAAAGAGAAGACTAAGTGAGAGACAGTAACAGAGATTCATCCGGGAACTACCAGGAAACTGTAAAACCTTTTCTTCATTTCAAAAAGACACAGCGCCTTCAGAAAGTATTTATGCCCCTTGACTTATTCCACATTTTGTTGTGCTACAGCCTTAATTCAAAATGGATTAAATAGATTTCTCACACACACAATACCCCATAATGACCCAATACCCCATAATGACCCAATACCCCATAATGACCCAATACCCCATAATGAGTGTTTAGACATTTTTGCTAATTTACGTAAGTATTCACACCCCTGGGTCAATACCTATGGTCCTCTGTAGCTCAGCTGGTAGAGCACGGCGCTTGTAACGCCAAGGTAGTGGGTTCGATCCCCGGGACCACCCATACACAAAAACAAAAAAAATGTATGCACGCATGACTGTAAGTCGCTTTGGATAAAAGCGTCTGCTAAATGGCATATTATTATTATATTATTACATGTTAGAATCACCTTTGCCAGCGATTACAGCTGTGAGTTTTTCTGGGTAAGTCTAAGAGCTTTGCGCACCTGAATTTTGCAACATTTGCACATTTTTATTTTTATTTTTTTCAAGCTGTGTCAAGTTGGTTGTTGATCATTGCTAGACAGTCATTTTCAATTCATGCCATATATTTTCAAGCTGATTTAAGTCAAAACTGTAACTAAGCCACTCAGGAACACTCAATGTCGTCTTGGTAAGCAACTCCATTGTAGATTTGGCCTTGTGTTGTAGATTATTGTCCTGCTGAAAGGTGAATTAATATCATAGTCTCTGGTGTAAAGCAGACTGAAGCAGGTTTCCCTCTAGGATTTTGCCGCTGCTTAGCTTCATTCACTTTATTGTTTTATCCTGAAAAACTCCCCCAGCCCTTAACGATTACAAGCATACCCATAACATGATGCAGCCACCACTATGCTTGAAAATATGGAGAGAGTGGTACTCAGTGATGTGTCGGATTTGTCCCAAACATAACACTTTTTATTCAGGACATAAAAGTTCATTATTTTGTCACGTTTTAGAATATTTTTTATCTTTACAGGCTTCCTTATTTTCACCCTGTAATTTAGGTTTAGTATTGTGGAGTAACTACAATGTTGTTGATCCATTCTCAGCTCTCTCCGATCACAGCCATTAAACTCTGTTTTAAAGTCACCATGGTGAAATCCCTGAGCAGTTTCTTTCCTCTCCGGCAACTGAATTAGGAAGGACGCCTGTATCTTTGTAGTGACTGGGTGTTTTGATACAACAGTTTAATTAATAACTTCACCATGCTCAACGGGATATTCATTGTCCGTTTTTTTTTTTACCCATCTACCAATAGGTGCCCTTTTTTGCGAGGCATTGGAAAACCTCCCTGGGCTTTGTGGTTGAATCTGTGTTTGAAATTCCCCGCTTAACTGAGGGACCTTCCAGATAATTCTATGAGTAGGGTACAGAGATGAGGTAGTCATTAAAAAAATAATGTTAAACGCTTTTATTGAACACAGTGAGTCCATGCAACTTGTGATTTGTTAAGGACATGTTTTCTCCTGAACTTATTTAGGCTTGCCATAACAAAGGGATTGAATACTTATTGACAGAAGTCATTTCAGTGTTTCATTTTTTACTAATTAAAAAAATCTAAAAACATAATTCCACTTTGACATTATGGGGTATTGTGTGTAGGCCAGTGACATATCTAAATTGTATCAATTAAAAAAATTCAGGCTGAAACAAAATGTCGAAAAAGTCAAGGGGTGTGTGAACACTTTCTGAAGGCACTGTAAAGACCCAGTCAGTTAATTCATTACCTTTCCTTCTGATGGTCATGGGATCGTCACGAACACCACCCTTCATGCTTTTAGATGTCACACACTAGGAGAGGGGGAAAAAAAAGATTTGAAAGATACAAAAAAAAAATAGATTTTATTTTTAAGATATTTGTTTGAAACCCGTTTCCTTCATCACTCTATAAATACTATCTATCAATACTGATCATATGGACAAAGTGACACACGTTGACCTCTTGTCCGTTGAGCTGGGCCGGTTTCACCCTCTTCGCTGTGGATATTACGGCGTCTCTGCTGGCATCAGGTCGACCTATAAGTGTCGGAGCTCCACTGGTCAGATTGATGATTTTATGGGAAGGAAGGCCGCTGCCCCAATCTGTCAAACCACAAAACACGGTCCAGAAAAGATTTAGAAAACATTGATTAACAAAATCAGTAGGCTAAATATTGATCCTCGATCACGATCAGTAGGCCGGGAGATCGATTAGCAATAGCTAATAGCGATTAGCAATAGCTAGATCGTGTGATCCTTGATCACGATCAGTAGCCTAATAGCCACTGTCAAAAAAAGTCAGGATTCTCTACGGAGTCCTATGATGGAAAAACAGTCTATACTTGTAAGGTTCATTAAACATGTGTAGGACAGAGACACTCCTTTCCCAGTTATGGAGCTGTAGAACCTAACCAACATGAATTGCTTTGATAAAAGACAGTTTCCTAAACAAAATAGAGGAAAAAGAGGAACATCGAAGCACATTTAAAAACATTTAGAACAGTACTTCCTATCCCTCGCCTCAGGGACCAATAGAACAGTACTTCCTAAACCTCGCCTCAGGGACCAATAGAACAGTACTTCCTAAACCTTGCCTCAGGGACCAATAGAACAGTACTTCCTATCCCTCGCCTCAGGGACCAATAGAACAGTACTTCCTATCCCTCGCCTCAGGGCCATTACAATTTCAGAGTCCACCTTTTACACTCATACGTCATACAAAAAATCCCTCCCCTCTTTAGGCGGGCTGTAGTTTTCCACTCTAAAACTGCTCTCCTGACCATCAGTTCACACACACTTCATCATAGCCTTCTACCTGCATTCCTTAGTTATCGCCGTCCTCACAATATCCTGCACCATGTTTCATACTCCTTAAAAAGCCTACCAGTTTCTCTCCTCCCTAAACTGGGAGGGGCCTCTTTATCTTGGTTTCCCAGTTGTCTGTAGCCAGTTCTCCTTGTCCTTTGTTGTCTGGTCTAACTCTTACTCACATTGCTAAATAGTAGCACAATGTCATAGCCTTTACTGGTCCTACACTCACACATTCTAACACATTTCACACAGTTTCAGGGTGTAATAATTAGTCATTAATAATTAATCTATCACTTCCCACTAGCCTTGATTGGCTGAGATAACGGATGGGCAGGACATGCCGAGAAAGGAGTTCAGATTTGTCTGCCATGTAGCATCCTGTCTATAACATAAAGCTGCTCAGTATGTGTAGATAATCCTTGCTACCATGGCTTTTTTTTTAAGAGATCATGGAGAACTGCAAAAGTGTTGCTCTGAAAATTACTGCCCTGAATTTAGCAGCCGATAACGACGAAGATCATTGGGGAAAAAGTTGGGACTACTTTCCGTAGGACGATCGTGCCATGTTGACTGACTCTGAAAATGAAATCAGACGGTGAGGAAATCTCTGGATTTAGGTCAAAACATTAACTGAACCGGACGTTGTAGAGTCTTCGGATGACAGTGGTGGGGAAGAAACGGCGATCAATAGAATCAACACCGAAGAAGTTGACCGAGTTTTGAAATCAGTGGAGAAAATTCTGCCGTTTGAGGGAGCTGAAAGTCCGTATTGCCCAGCGACAGCCCCGAAACCTGAAGGATCTGGAGAAGGTCTGTATGGAGGAGTGGGCCAAAATCACTGCTGCAGTGTGTGCAAACCTGGTCAAGACTTACAGGAAACGTATGATCTCTGTAATTGCAAACAAAGGTTTCTGTACCAAATATTAAGTTCTGCTTTTCTGATGTATCAAATATGTCATGCAATAAAATGCAAATTAATTACTTAAAATCATACAATGTGATTTTCTGGATTTTTGTTTTAGATTCTGTCTCTCACAGTTGAAGTGTACCTATGATAAAAATTACAGACCTCTACATGCTTTGTAAGTAGGAAAACCTGCAAAATCGGCAGTGTATCAAATACTTGTTCTCCCCACTGTATGTATGTATGTATGTATGTATGTATGTATGTATGTATGTATGTATGTATGTATGTATGTACACACACACACACACACACACACACACCACCTTATTTACATAAGTATTCAGACACTTTGCTGTGACACTCAATTGAGCTCAGGTGCATCCTGTTTCCATTGATCATCCTTGAGACGTTTCTATAACTGTTTGAGTCCACTACTGTGGTAAATTCAATTGATTGGACATGATTTGGAAAGGCACACACCTGCCTATATAAGGTCCCACAGTTGACAGTGCATGTCAGAGCAAAAACCAAGCCATGAGGTTGAAGGAATTGTCCATCGAGCTCCGAGAAAGGATTGTTTCGAGGCACAGATCTGGGGAAGGGTACCAAAAAAATGTCTGCAGCATTGAAGGTCCCCAAGAACACAGTGGCCTCTATCATTCTTAAAATGGAAGAAAATAAGTTTGGAACCACCAAGACTCTTCCTAGAGCTGGCCGCCCGGCCAAACTGAGCAATCGGGGGAGAAGGGCCTTGGTCAGGGAGGTGACCACGAACCCGATGGTCACTGACAGAGCTCCTCTGTGGAGATGGGAGAACCTTGCAGAAGGACAACCATCTCTGCAGCACTCCACCAAATCAGGCCTTTATGGCAGAGTGGCCAGACAGAAGCCACTCAGTTAAAAAGGCACATGACAGAACGCTTGGAGTTTGCCAAAAGGCACCTAAGACTCTCAGACCATGAGAAACAAGATTTTCTGGTCTGATGAAACCAAGATTGAACTCTTTGGCCTTAATGCTAAGCGTCACGTCTGGAGGAAACCTGGTACCATCCCTACGGTGAAGCATAGTGGTGGCAGAATCATGCTGTGGAGATGTTTTTCAGCGGCAGGGACTGGGAGACTAGTCAGGATCGAGGCAAAGATGAACGGCGCAAAGTACAGAGAGTTCCTTAATGAAAACCTGCTCCAGAGCGCTCAGGACATCAGACTGGGGTGAAGGTTCACCTTCCAACAGGACAACGGCCCTAAGAACACAGCCAAGACAACGCAGGAGAGGCTTCGGGACAAGTCTCTGAATGTCCTGGAGTGGCCCAGGCAGAGCCCAGACTTGAACCCAATCGAACATCTCTGGAGAAACCTGAAAATAGCAGTGCAGCGACGCTCCCCATTCAAACTGACAGAGCTTGAGAGGATCTGCAGAGAAGAATGGGAGAAACTCCCCAAATACAGGTGTGCCAAGCTTGTAGCGTCATACCCAAGAAGACTTGAGGCTGTAATCGCTGCAAAAGGTGCTTCAACAAAGTACTGAGTAAAGGGTCTGAATACTTATGTAAATATATTTTTAAAAACCTGTTTTTGCTTTGTCATTATGGGGTATTGTGTGTAGATTGATGAATTTTTTTATTTTTTTTCATCAATTTTAGAATAAGGCTGTAACGTAACAAAATGTGGAAAAAGTCAAGGGGGTCTGAATATTTTCTGAATGCACGGGGTAAGCTAGCAAAATTCAGATAACTTTCCTAATTTTGTCAGAAAGTCATTTTCATTGCAAGTCAAAGCGTACTGTTAGCGAGCTAAGCACGAGGACTTGCAGCGAGTTGTGAACTTCATCAACAACTATAGAGAGGATAATGCAATAGTATTACCAGGACGCCACCCAGGACGCCACCCAGGACGCCACCCGGGACGTCACCCAGGACGCCACCCGGGACGTCACCCAGGACGCCACCCGGGACGTCACCCAGGACGCCACCCAGGACGCCACCCAGGACGCCACCCAGGACGCCATCCGGGACACCACCCAGGACGCCATCCGGGACGTCACCCAGGACGCCATCCGGGACGCCACCCAGGACGCCACCCAGGACGCCACCCAGGACCCCACCCAGGACCCCACCCAGGACGCCACCCGGGACGCCACCCGGGACGCCACCCGGGACGCCACCCAGGACGCCACCCAGGACGCCAACCCTTTGGTGGAAAGCTGCTGCCATCTCATGTGACAGAAGCAGCGGAGCGGCATCTCTACAAGGAATCGATGACAACACTTGGTATGTAAAGCGTCAACACCTTTTGATTATTTTATTTCACCTCCAACATGATTGGCACTACTTTTATTGATCTCACATTATTTGTGTATTTTTCCCCAGAGGTACGTGCAGTTGGGCCGTCTTCCTTCAGGAATCTGTGGAGAAAATGGCTGCCCCACATGGTTGGACTGGAGCCTGGCGTTGTCGTCGCCAAGGAGCGTTCGGACTCAGTTGGGACCAGGTTTCAGCTGCTGTGCAACGCTGACGTCCTTCCTCCCAGAGATGGTCTGCATGTACAAGCACCAGCTGGACTGGACACAACTAGACCAAACTGATATTTTTGAGAAGATTAGGGAGTTTTGCGACGAAGTCAAAGGCAGGACAGAAACAGGCCCTCCGAATATAGATTCCCTTGTTCGTGCGTGGAGCGGACGGACCAGTTCATCACTGGGGGGTGAGTTCCCAGTCATCCGGACTATCTGCAGCGACTCTCTCCTAACACAGCCACACGTTGCTGCTACTATTTATTTTTGTGTCCTGCTGCTCAGCCACTTTACTGCTCAGCCACTTTATATGCAATTCATAATTTCACTGTACTGTTTACACCTTCTGCAGCGACCCCATCCACTTCACTAGATGTTGCTGGTGGTGGTTACAGTATATATTTCACATGACCCATCAATTTAGACAAGTGTGTCATGATCATCTAATCATTAATTAAATATCAATCCAACATTTATCTGGACACTTTCTACTTCTATGTAAATAGTAACCATTTCACTGGTTTCCACCTTCTGTATGCTGTGCATGTGACAAATACACACTATATGAAATACAAAATCAGTATCCGGGACGGTAATGTGAAGAACAACACCAAAGTCAGATTAGGATGGAGGCCAAGGACTAGATTATTATTGGCTACTACTTTTAGTCTTGACATCTTTGGTTGTTTACAACACTACCTTACTCACTCTGTTTAGCACATGGCCTCGCATGTGACTCCTTAAAGAGATGGGAGGGGCTAAGGCTTAAGAGGGTGTGAACGATGCTGAATGGGTGTAGACAAAGAACAGCTCTCCAGTAGGTGTACCAAAATATTCAAGGGCAATTTTCTCAAAAGTGAGGTTACAAGTTTATCATCTTTCAAAGCAGAATTACTTTCCCCATTGTTCCTCAACTGTAGTGTATGATATACCATTTTCTAGCTGAGTCTATACTTTTATCCAATGTAAAAACAACTAATTTTAAATTTTGCTACATAAAATGTAATAGAGGCGGTCAGTCACATTTGTTTTAACCCTGAATTGGCACACCTGATCCAATTAGTCAAGGGCTTGGTGACAGTTGACTAAATCAAATCAGGTGTGTCAGATTAGGGCTACAACAGCTGGTAACCTGAGGAAAGGGATGGGAAACCCTGCTATAGTGGTAGATGAGGGACACAGAGACAACACGCTACCACGTCCTCTGAGGGACAGACAAGACCGGGACACTACATGGGAGAGTTGAGGGACAAACAGAACAGACGGGGGACACTACAGGAAGGCAAGCGGGTGAGGGACAAACCGAGCTCCCAGCAGGTCAGGCGGAAGGGGGCGGAGTCTCTTTCGCTCACCGTTGTTACCGTAGCGCTGTACGTCCATGGTGAGACTGCCCTTCTGCAGGGCAGAGGTCATGGTGCCCTTCCACTGGTCGTGGCTCATCTCTGCCACCCTGTGCCCGCCAACAGACACTATCTCATCACCCGCACGCAGCTGGCACAACTCTGCAGGACTGCCTGCAGGGGGAGGAGAGAGGGGAGGCTTTCACCATGTTGAGGCCTTTGTACAGTTGGTTGCCAAAAACACAAGGCTGATTAGATTGGAATGTAAACCATCCTAACCGCAGCATTAACATACTGTACAGGTCATAGGCTGTTCGAGAGATAAGAGGAAAGAGATGTGTTACAGGACAGTAGTAGAGAGCAGAGAGAGAGATGAGTTACAGGACAGTAGTAGAGAGCAGAGAGAGAGATGAGTTACAGGCCAGTAGTAGAGAGCAGAGAGAGAGATGAGTTACAGGCCAGTAGTAGAGAGCAGAGAGAGAGATGAGTTACAGGCCAGTAGAAGAGAGCAGAGAGAGAGATGAGTTACAGGCCAGTAGAAGAGAGCAGAGAGAGATGAGTTACAGGCCAGTAGAAGAGAGCAGAGAGAGAGATGAGTTACAGGCCAGTAGAAGAGAGCAGAGAGAGAGATGAGTTACAGGCCAGTAGTAGAGAGCAGAGAGAGAGATGAGTTACAGGCCAGTAGTAGAGAGCAGAGAGAGAGATGAGTTACAGGCCAGTAGAAGAGAGCAGAGAGAGAGATGAGTTACAGGCCAGTAGTAGAGAGCAGAGAGAGAGATGAGTTACAGGCCAGTAGAAGAGAGCAGAGAGAGAGATGAGTTACAGGTCAGTAGAAGAGAGCAGAGAGAGAGATGAGTTACAGGTCAGTAGAAGAGAGCAGAGAGAGAGAGAGATGAGTTACAGGCCAGTAGAAGAGAGCAGAGAGAGAGATGAGTTACAGGCCAGTAGTAGAGAGCAGAGAGAGAGATGAGTTACAGGCCAGTAGAAGAGAGAGAGATGAGTTACAGGCCAGTAGAAGAGAGAGAGAGAGAGAGATGAGTTACAGGTCAGTAGAAGAGAGCAGAGAGAGAGATGAGTTACAGGCCATTAAATCAAATCAAATCAAATCAAATTTTATTGGTCACATGCGCCGAATACAACAGGTGCAGACATTACAGTGAAATGCTTACTTACAGCCCTTAACCAACAGTGCATTTATTTTAAACAAAAAAGTAAGAATAAAACAACAACAAAAAAGTGTTGAGAAAAAAAGAGCAGAAGTAAAAAATAAAGTGACAGTAGGGAGGCTATATATACAATAGAATAAAGTGACAGTAGGGAGGCTATATATACAGGGGGGTACCGTTGCATAGTCAATGTGCGGGGGCACCGGCTAGTTGAGGTAATATGTACATGTGGGTAGAGTTAAAGTGACTATGCATAAATACTTAACAGAGTAGCAGCAGCGTAAAAAGGATGGGGTGGGGGGGCAGTGCAAATAGTCCGGGTAGCCATGATTAGCTGTTCAGGAGTCTTATGGCTTGGGGGTAGAAGCTGTTGAGAAGTCTTTTGGACCTAGACTTGGCACTCCGGTACCGCTTGCCGTGCGGTAGCAGAGAGAACAGTCTATGACTAGGGTGACTGGAGTCTTTGACAATTTTGAGGGCCTTCCTCTGACACCGCCTGGTATAGAGGTCCTGGATGGCAGGGAGCTTTGCCCCAGTGATGTACTGGGCCGTACGCACTACCCTCTGTAGTGCCTTGCGGTCCGAGGCCAAGCAGTTGCCATACCAGGCGGTGATGCAACCAGTCAGGATGCTCTCGATGGTGCAGCTGTAGAATTTTTTGAGGATCTGAGGACCCATGCCAAATCTTTTTAGTCTCCTGAGGGGGAATAGGCTTTGTCGTGCCCTCTTCACGACTGTCTTGGTGTGTTTGGACCATGATAGTTCGTTGGTGATGTGGACACCAAGGAACTTGAAGCTCTCAACCTGTTCCACTACAGCCCCGTCGATGAGAATGGGGGCGTGCTCAGTCCTCTTTTTTTTCCTGTAGTCCACAATCATCTCCTTTGTCTTGGTCACGTTGAGGGAGAGGTTGTTGTCCTGGCACCACACGGCCAGATCTCTGACCTCCTCCCTATAGGCTGTCTCATCGTTGTCGGTGATCAGGCCTACCACTGTTGTGTCGTCGGCAAACTTAATGATGGTGTTGGAGTCGTGCCTGGCCATGCAGTCATGGGTGAACAGGGAGTACAGGAGGGGACTGAGCACGCACCCCTGAGGGGCCCCCGTGTTGAGGATCAGTGTGGCAGATGTGTTGTTACCTACCCTTACCACCTGGGGGCGGCCCGTCAGGAAGTCCAGGATCCAGTTGCAGAGGGAGGTGTTTAGTCCCAGGATCCTTAGCTTAGTGATGAGCTTTGAGGGCACTATGGTGTTGAATGCTGAGCTGTAGTCAATGAATAGCATTCTCACGTAGGTGTTCCTCTTGTCCAGGTGGGAAAGGGCAGTGTGGAGTGCGATAGAGATTGCATCATCTGTGGATCTGTTGGGGCGGTATGCAAATTGGAGTGGGTCTAGGGTTTCTGGGATTATGCTGTTGATGTGAGCCATGACCAGTCTTTCAAAGCACTTCATGGCTACAGACGTCAGTGCCACGGGTCGGTAGTCATTTAGGCAGGTTATCTTAGAGTTCTTGGGCACGGGGACTATGGTGGTCTGCTTGAAACATGTTGGTATTACAGACTCAGTCAGGGACATGTTGAAAATGTCAGTGAAGACACTTGCCAGTTGGTCAGCACATGCTCGGAGTACACGTCCTGGTAATCCGTCTGGCCCTGCGGCCTTGTGAATGTTGACCTGCTTAAAAGTCTTACTCACATCGGCTACGGAGAGCGTGATCACATAGTCGTCCGGAACAGCTGGTGCTCTCATGCATGCTTCAGTGTTGCTTGCCTCGAAGCGAGCATAGAAGTGGTTTAGCTCGTCTGGTAGGCTTGTGTCACTGGGCAGCTCGCGGCTGTGCTTCCCTTTGTAGTCTGTAATAGTTTTCAAGCCCTGCCACATCCGACGAGCGTCAGAGCCAGTGTAGTATGATTCAATCTTAGACCTGTATTGACTCTTTGCCTGTTTGATGGTTCGTCGGAGGTCATAGCGGGATTTCTTATAAGCGTCCGGGTTAGAGTCCCGTTCCTTGAAAGCGGCAGCTCTACCCTTTAGCTCAGTGCGGATGTTTCCTGTAATCCATGGCTTCTGGTTGGGGTATGTACGTACGGTCACTGTGGGGACGACATCATCGATGCACTTATTGATGAAGCCAGTGACTGATGTGGTGTACTCCTCAATGCTGTCTGAAGAATCCCTGAACATGTTCCAGTCTGTGCTAGCAAAACAGTCCTGTAGCTTAGCATCTGCGTCATCTGACCACTTTTTTATTAGCCGAGTCACTGGTGCTTCCTGCTTCAGTTTTTGCTTATAAGCAGGAATCAGGAGGATAGAGTTATGGTCAGATTTGCCAAATGGAGGGCGAGGGAGAGCTTTGTATGCGTCTCTGTGTGTGGAGTAAAGGTGGTCTAGAGTTTTTTCCCCTCTGGTTGCACATTTAACATGCTGGTAGAAATGAGGTAGAACGGATTTAAGTTTCCCTGCATTAAAGTCCCCTGCTACTAGGAGCGCTGCATCTGGATGAGCGTTTTCCTGTTGATTAATGGCCTTGTACAACTCATTCAGTGCAATCTTAATGCCAGCATTGGTTTGTGGTGGTAAATAGACAGCTATGAAAAGTATAGATGAAAACTCTCTTGGTAAATAGTGTGGTCTACAGCTTATCATAAGATACTCTACCTCAGGCGAGCAAAACCTTGAGACTTCCTTAGTATTTGATTTTGTGCACCAGCTGTTGTTTACAAAAATACAGAGACCGCCACCCCTCGTCTTACCCGAGTCTGCCGTTCTGTCCTGCCGATGTAGCGTATAGCCTGCTAGCTGAATGTTGTCATTGTTGTCATTCAGCCACGACTCCGTGAAACATAAGATATTACAGTTTTTAATGTCCCGTTGGTAGGATAACCGTAATCTTAAATCGTCCATTTTATTATCCAAAGCTTGAACGTTGGCTAATAGGATTGATGGGAGAGGCAGTTTACTCGTTCGCCGTCGGATCTTTACAAGGCACCCCGACCTACGTCCACGGTATCTCCGTCTCTTCCTCACGCGAATGACGGGGATCTGGGCCTTGTCTGGAGTCTGTAGAATATCCTTCGCGAACGCCTCGTTGAAAAAAAAGTGTTCGTCCAACGCGAGGTGAGTAATCGCTGTCCTGATATCCAGAAGCTCTCTTTGGTTATAAGAGACGATGGCATAAACATTATGTACAAAATAAATTACAAATAACGCGGAAAAACACACATAATAGTACAATTGGTTAGAGGGCTGTAAAACGGCAGCCATCTTCTTCCGGCGCTGTTCTTCACTAAGAGAGCAGAGAGAGAGAGATGAGTTACAGGCCAGTAGAAGAGAGCAGAGAGAGAGATGAGTTACAGGTCAGTAGAAGAGAGCAGAGAGAGAGATGAGTTACAGGCCAGTAGAAGAGAGCAGAGAGAGAGAGATGAGTTACAGGTCAGTAGTAGAGAGCAGAGAGAGATGAGTTACAGGCCAGTAGAAGAGAGCAGAGAGAGAGAGATGAGTTACAGGCCAGTAGAAGAGAGCAGAGAGAGAGAGATGAGTTACAGGCCAGTAGTAGAGAGCAGAGCGAGAGATGAGTTACAGGCCAGTAGAAGAGAGCAGAGAGAGAGAGATGAGTTACAGGCCAGTAGAAGAGAGCAGAGAGAGATGAGTTACAGGTCAGTAGAAGAGAGCAGAGAGAGAGAGAGCGATGAGTTACAGGTCAGTAGAAGACAGCAGAGAGAGAGCGATGAGTTACAGGTCAGTAGAAGAGAGCAGAGAGAGAGAGAGCGATGAGTTACAGGCCAGTAGAAGAGAGCAGAGTTGAGTTACAGGCCAGTAGCAGAGAGCAGAGAGAGAGATGAGTTACAGGCCAGTAGAAGATAGTATTTCCAGTCACACCTGACTAACCCAGAGGAACAGTATAAGGTTGTAGTTCTCCTGACCATAGATATCCACTCTGGTTCTGACTAGGTCTCTGTTGCAGGGTAAGTCACAGCTCTGTTTAAACATTGATGAATCTCTCCCTATACTGTAGGCAATGGACATTGGTGGAACAACCAGTATGGACATTACTAATGGCCCAGCCAGGTCAATTCAAAGTCTCTAGTACCAAGACACCTTCACACACTAAAACGTATAATAATAATAATAATAATAATAATAATAAGACATTTAGCAGACGCTTTTATCCAAAGCGACTTACAGTCATGCGTGCATACATTTAAAACGTATGGGTGGTCCCGGGGATCGAACCCACTACCTTGGCGTTACAAGCGCCGTGCTCTACCAGCTGAGCTACAGAGGACCACTTATCCCAAACGATAAATATTCAGCTGTTTGGTCAAACTTCATCCATTACTTAGTTGCTACATTTATTTTGGAATCTTACCTACTTTGGTAAAGTTCTTATTTGATTACAACCAATTCTAACAAAAAAAGGACAAGAAGGTGAAACACAGAACACATGACATACGTGTCCCCGTCCATCCCTGAAGGAGCGGTGTTCTTACCTGGTCGGATGCCTCCGACTCGCGCTCCTGCTGAGTCCCAGTGAGTGTTGAAACCAAAGTCTGGTCGACCGTTCAGCTTCAAGGTAAGACTCACTCTGTCACTGTGACGTACCTGAGAGCGAGACAGCGAGACACAAGGTGAAGGTGACACCTGGTGAAGGTGACACCGATTCGATGTCCCACGTTTCCTGACAGAAACCAGAGACCCCCCCCCCCCCCACCCCCCCACCCTCTGACACGCAGCAGCACACAGGGTTGTATACTGAACCCCTTATTTTACCAGGTTAGTTGACTGAGAACACGTTCTCATTTACAGCAACGACCTGGGGAATAGTTACAGGGGAGAGGAAGGGGGAGGGGGGATTAATGAGCCAATTGGAAGCTGGGGATGATTAGGTGGCCATGAGGTTCTGATTGGACGTTTAGTCAGGACACCGGGGTTAACACCCCTACTCTTACGATAAGCGCCATGGGATCTTTAGTGACCACAGAGAGTCAGGTCACCCGTTTAACGTCCCATCCTAACACTGCCCTGGGCATTGGGATACATATATTTTTTAGACCAGAAGAAAGGATGCAGCAGCGGTATGCAGTGGGATGCAGCAGCAGCGGTATGCAGGGTGGTATGCAGCAGCGGTATGCAGTGGGATGCAGCAGTAGTGGTATGCAGGGTGGTATGCAGTGGGATGCAGGGTGGTATGCAGTGGGATGCAGGGTGGGATGCAGGGTGGGATGCAGGGTGGGATGCAGGGTGGTATGCAGCAGTGGTATGCAGGGTGGTATGCAGTGGGATGCAGGGTGGTATGCAGTGGGATGCAGGGTGGTATGCAGTGGGATGCAGGGTGGTATGCAGGGTGGTATGCAGCAGTAGTGGGATGCAGGGTGGTTTGCAGGGTGGTATGCAGTGGGATGCAGTGGGATGCAGGGTGGTATGCAGTGGGATGCAGCAGCAGTGGGATGCAGGGTGGTATGCAGTGGGATGCAGGGTGGTATGCAGTGGGATGCAGCAGCAGTGGTATGCAGGGTGGTATGCAGTGGGATGCAGCAGCAGTGGTATGCAGGGTGGTATGCAGTGGGATGCAGCAGCAGTGGTATGCAGGGTGGTATGCAGGGTGGTATGCAGTGGGATGCAGCAGTAGTGGTATGCAGGGTGGTATGCAGGGTGGTATGCAGTGGGATGCAGCAGTAGTGGTATGCAGGGTGGTATGCAGTGGGATGCAGCAGTAGTGGTATGCAGGGTGGTATGCAGGGTGGTATGCAGGGTGGTATGCAGTGGGATGCAGCAGCAGTGGGATGCAGGGTGGTATGCAGGGTGGTATGCAGTGGGATGCAGCAGTGGGATGCAGGGTGGTATGCAGGGTGGTATGCAGTGGGATGCAGCAGCAGTGGTATGCAGGGTGGTATGCAGGGTGGTATGCAGTGGGATGCAGCAGTAATTGTTATCCAGGGTGGTATGCAGGGTGGTATGCAGTGGGATGCAGCAGCAGTGGTATGCAGGTGGTATGCAGTGGGATGCAGCAGCAGTGGTATGCAGGGTGGTATGCAGGGTGGTATGCAGTGGGATGCAGCAGTAGTGGTATGCAGGGTGGTATGCAGGGTGGTATGCAGTGGGATGCAGCAGTAGTGGTATGCAGGGTGGTATGCAGGGTGGTATGCAGTGGGATGCAGCAGTAGTGGTATGCAGGGTGGTATGCAGTGGGATGCAGGGTGGTATGCAGTGGGATGCAGCAGCAGTGGGATGCAGGGTGGTATGCAGGGTGGTATGCAGTGGGATGCAGCAGTGGGATGCAGGGTGGTATGCAGTGGGATGCAGGGTGGTATGCAGTGGGATGCAGCAGTAGTGGGATGCAGCAGTAGTGGTATGCAGTGGGATGCAGCAGTAGTGGGATGCAGCAGTAGTGGTATGCAGTGGGATGCAGCAGTAGTGGTATGCAGGGTGAGCAGCTTAACATCCAGTCAGTCAGTCACACGGGGAAAAACATGGCCGACACACACACACTCACTGGGCCCTCACTAGGACAGGTAAAAGTCCTAATATTGAGGAGGAGTGCCAAGATGGCTGCGCAATGGCTTCAATACAGCACCTAAAATGGCTTCAATACAGCACCTAAAATGGCTTCAATACAGCACCTAAAATCAGTCAACCAGGGTTTGTACACATCATGGGGTAAACCTCCGGGCCCGACAGGTTAAACTCCGGGCCCCCAACTATGACAGCCCAGTTATGGCTGATGTGTCTCTCAAGGTAAAGACCGTTGCGCTCACCTGCGCAGAGCCATTCTGTGTGACTGAGACGGCGAGGCTGGGCAGGAGAGGAGGGGGTAAGGGTCCCTCCCGGCTGGGTTTGGGGCGGGTGGCGGGTCCAGGCCCCACTCTGGCGTTCAGGATGGAGGGCTGGGTCTGACTCGCACCCTCCTCCTTTACTTCCTGGTTCACACTGCTCCGATTGGCTGGGGCCCGGGGCCGCACCCCGACAGCGACCTCCGAGATGGTGACCATTTTCTGCGGGCGTGAGGGAGCCGTCCTGGTGGGAAGCAGAGAAGCGCTTCTGTCTCCGTTCAGCGTAGAGTTCTCCAACTGTAGATACTAGAAGACAAGAGTCAAAGGTCATCAGAGCGGAGAGACCGAAGTCTCTACTGTGTGTTACATTGACGTCAACAGGTGAAATATCATTCCTTTAAAAAAAAAACTAGCAATTCAGATTGTCAACCACCGTTTGACAGGGTGGGAGGGAGTGAAGGAGGGCAGTGACATGGAGTCTGTTGTCAGTGTGAAGGCTGAGGCTGCGTCTCAAACAGCACCCTACAAAGTGCACTACTTTGGACCAGAACAATATGGAACCTGATAAAAAAGTAGTGCACTAAGAATTAAATATGTTTTATTGTCTCAAACACCTGATTAGGTGCAGTGTAATGTGTTGTTTTTACAGGGTCAGCCATAGTAGTATGATAGGTGCAGTGTAATGTGTTGTTTTACAGGGTCAGCCATAGTAGTATGATAGGTGCAGTGTAATGTGTTGTTTTACAGGGTCAGCCATAGTAGTATGATAGGTCCAGTGTAATGTGTTGTTTTACAGGGTCAGCCATAGTAGTATGATAGGTCCAGTGTAATGTGTTGTTTTACAGGGTCAGCCATAGTAGTATGATAGGTGCAGTGTAATGTGTTGTTTTACAGGGTCAGCCATAGTAGTATGATAGGTCCAGTGTAATGTGTTGTTTTACAGGGTCAGCCATAGTAGTATGATAGGTGCAGTGTAATGTGTTGTTTTACAGGGTCAGCCATAGTAGTATGATAGGTCCAGTGTAATGTGTTGTTTTACAGGGTCAGCCATAGTAGTACGGCGCCCCCTGGAGTAAATCAGGGTTAAGTGCCTTGCTCAAGGGCACAGACAGATTTTTCACCTTGTCTGCTCGGCTATTTGAACCAGCGACCTTTGGGTTACTGGCCCAACGATCTAACCGCTACGCTAGCTGGCCCAACGATCTAACCGCTACGCTAGCTGCCACTGGCCCAACGATCTAACCGCTACGCTAGCTGGCCCAACGATCTAACCGCTACGCTAGCTGCCACTGGCCCAACGATCTAACCGCTAGGCTAGCTGCCACTGGCCCAACGATCTAACCGCTACGCTAGCTGCCACTGGCCCAACGATCTAACCGCTACGCTAGCTGCCACTGGCCCAACGATCTAACCGCTACGCTAGCTGCCACTGGCCCAACGATCTAACCGCTACGCTAGCTGGCCCAACGATCTAACCGCTACGCTAGCTGCCACTGGCCCAACGATCTAACCGCTACGCTAGCTGCCACTGGCCCAACGATCTAACCGCTACGCTAGCTGCCACTGGCCCAACGATCTAACCGCTACGCTAGCTGCCACTGGCCCAACGATCTAACCGCTACGCTAGCTGCCACTGGCCCAACGATCTAACCGCTACGCTAGCTGCCGCTGGCCCAACGATCTAACCGCTACGCTAGCTGGCCCAACGATCTAACCGCTACACTAGCTGCCACTGGCCCAACGATCTAACCGCTAGGCTAGCTGGCCCAACGATCTAACCGCTACGCTAGCTGCCACTGGCCCAACGATCTAACCGCTACGCTAGCTGCCGCTGGCCCAACGATCTAACCGCTAGGCTAGCTGGCCCAACGATCTAACCGCTACGCTAGCTGCCACTGGCCCAACGATCTAACCGCTACACTAGCTGCCACTGGCCCAACGATCTAACCGCTAGGCTAGCTGCCACTGGCCCAACGATCTAACCGCTAGGCTAGCTGGCCCAACGATCTAACCGCTACGCTAGCTGCCACTGGCCCAACGATCTAACCGCTAGGCTAGCTGGCCCAACGATCTAACCGCTACGCTAGCTGCCACTGGCCCAACGATCTAACCGCTACACTAGCTGCCACTGGCCCAACGATCTAACCGCTAGGCTAGCTGCCACTGGCCCAACGATCTAACCGCTACGCTAGCTGGCCCAACGATCTAACCGCTACGCTAGCTGGCCCAACGATCTAACCGCTAGGCTAGCTGCCACTGGCCCAACGATCTAACCGCTAGGCTAGCTGCCACTGGCCCAACGATCTAACCGCTACGCTAGCTGCCACTGGCCCAACGATCTAACCGCTACGCTAGCTGCCGCTGGCCCAACGATCTAACCGCTACGCTAGCTGCCACTGGCCCAACGATCTAACCGCTACGCTAGCTGGCCCAACGATCTAACCGCTACGCTAGCTGGCCCAACGATCTAACCGCTAGGCTAGCTGCCACTGGCCCAACGATCTAACCGCTACGCTAGCTGCCACTGGCCCAACGATCTAACCGCTACGCTAGCTGCCGCTGGCCCAACGATCTAACCGCTACACTAGCTGCCACTGGCCCAACGATCTAACCGCTACGCTAGCTGGCCCAACGATCTAACCGCTACACTAGCTGCCACTGGCCCAACGATCTAACCGCTACGCTAGCTGGCCCAACGATCTAACCGCTACGCTAGCTGGCCCAACGATCTAACCGCTACGCTAGCTGCCACTGGCCCAACGATCTAACCGCTAGGCTAGCTGCCACTGGCCCAACGATCTAACCGCTACGCTAGCTGCCGCTGGCCCAACGATCTAACCGCTACGCTAGCTGCCGCTGGCCCAACGATCTAACCGCTACACTAGCTGCCACTGGCCCAACGATCTAACCGCTACGCTAGCTGGCCCAACGATCTAACCGCTACACTAGCTGCCACTGGCCCAACGATCTAACCGCTAGGCTAGCTGCCACTGGCCAAACGATCTAACCGCTACACTAGCTGCCACTGGCCCAACGATCTAACCGCTACGCTAGCTGGCCCAACGATCTAACCGCTACGCTAGCTGGCCCAACGATCTAACCGCTACGCTAGCTGGCCCAACGATCTAACCGCTACGCTAGCTGGCCCAACGATCTAACCGCTACGCTAGCTGGCCCAACGATCTAACCGCTAGGCTAGCTGCCACTGGCCCAACGATCTAACCGCTACGCTAGCTGGCCCAACGATCTAACCGCTAGGCTAGCTGCCACTGGCCCAACGATCTAACCGCTACGCTAGCTGCCACTGGCCCAACGATCTAACCGCTACGCTAGCTGCCACTGGCCCAACGATCTAACCGCTACACTAGCTGCCACTGGCCCAACGATCTAACCGCTACGCTAGCTGCCGCTGGCCCAACGATCTAACCGCTACGCTAGCTGCCACTGGCCCAACGATCTAACCGCTACACTAGCTGCCACTGGCCCAACGATCTAACCGCTACGCTAGCTGGCGCCCTGTATAGGGAACGGCTGGCATTTGGGCCTCAGGCTGGGCGGTGAGGGAGGCAGCCAGCAGTATCCTGTTATAATACTGCATTATTCATAGGAGATGGAAGAGGATCAGGGAGCACATGGTGACACTTCTCCCCTCTGCCCTCCACATACTACCATGGAGAACTACAAGTACCAACCACACACACTTCTCCCCTCCACATACTACCATGGAGAACTACAAGTACCAACCACACACTTCTCCCCTCCACATACTACCATGGAGAACTACAAGTACCAACCACACACTTCTCCCCTCTACATACTACCAACCATGGAGAACTACAAGTACCAACCACACACTTCTCCCCTCTCCCCTCCACATACTACCAACCATGGAGAACTACAAGTACCAACCACACACTTCACCCCTCCACATACTACCAACCATGGAGAACTACAAGTACCAACCACACACTTCTCCCCTCCACGTACTACCAACCATGGAGAACTACAAGTACCAACCACACCTTGAAGGGAGGCAGTAGTGTTTAGGTAAATAGACAGTGAACACGTGAGCAGCCAATCACAAGAGATGTACTGTACAACTGTTGCATAACAGGAGGAGGAGGGCTAGAGAGAGAGAGAGAGGGGTGGACAGTACAGACAGGAGAGATGTGATGGAGGGCTAGAGAGAGAGGGAGAGGGGTGGACACAGTACAGACAGGAGAGATGTGATGGAGGGCTAGAGAGAGAGAGAGAGGGGTGGACACAGTACAGACAGGAGAGATGTGATGGAGGGCTAGAGAGAGAGAGAGAGGGGTGGACAGTACAGACAGGAGAGATGTGATGGAGGGCTAGAGAGAGAGAGAGAGGGGTGGACACAGTAGAGACAGGAGAGATGTGATGGAGGGCTAGAGAGAGAGAGAGAGAGGGGTGGACACAGTACAGACAGGAGAGATGTGATGGAGGGCTAGAGAGAGAGGGGTGGACACAGTACAGACAGGAGAGATGTGATGGAGGGCTAGAGAGAGAGAGAGAGGGGTGGACAGTACAGACAGGAGAGATGTGATGGAGGGCTAGAGAGAGAGAGAGAGAGGGGTGGACACAGTACAGACAGGAGAGATGTGATGGAGGGCTAGAGAGAGAGGGGTGGACACAGTACAGATGTGATGGAGGGAAGGAAAGAGGAAGTCGTTACTCACGTTGTAGAGCCTGGGGATGGAGGACACTCTGGAGGGCTTGGATCCAAACGGCCTGGGGGTGAAGCCGGCAGAGAGGGTGGAAGAGCCCTCAGACCGGCGGTATCCCCTGGGGAGAGAGGCGGACACCCCAGTCCCTCCCGGAACCCTGGAGCTGTACCTGTAGAGGGGGAGGTCCTGCTGCTGGGGAGCCGAGACACGGCCCGAGTCTGGTTCTACCACCGACGTCTGGTTCTCTAGAGCAGAGAGGGGGGCTTTGGAGGCAGAGCGTCTGTTGGAGCTGGTGCCGTCGGTTAGGTTTGACCCGGTACCATTCACCAGGCCAGAGGCAGTTGGAGAAGAACTGGTACCAGTGGTAAAGCATGAGCCAATTCCATTGGTGAGGGTCGTGGGGGTCCCGTTTGAGAGCAGGGAGGTGTTCTGGTCTAGTCCAGTGGAGATCATGAGAGCTGGGCTAGAGATGGCCCGGCCACGGGTCTGGGAGGACAAAGGAGAGGTAGAGGAGAGGGTGGGGGCTAAACCACCAGCTGCGTCTGGATCCACCGGTGTGCCTGTGTGACGCCTCTCCCCGAGGACGAGGGGCTCTGATCGGGGCGCGGCTCTGGCTGATGGTCCCCGGGCCTGGAGGGTCACGCTGGGGGTGGTGGAGGGTTCCGAGGCTCCGGGGCTGTAGGGAGACTCCACGGAGGAGCTGAGGGCCGGCGGGGCTCTGGTGTGGGGTCGGAGATCCAGGGAACCCTCCTTGGCCGAGGTGGAGGGAGAGACAGTGGCGTGGCTACTGCTGTATAGGGCCTCCTCATCCTCCTCCCTGTATTACCACATGGCAGGAGAGAGGAGGAGTGGTACCATATGACAGGAGACAGGAGGAGTGGTACCATATGACAGGAGAGGAGGAGGAGGAGTGGTACCATATGACAGGAGAGAGGAGGAGGAGTGGTACCATATGACAGGAGAGAGGAGGAGGAGTGGTACCATATGACAGGAGAGAGGAGGAGGAGTGGTACCATATGACAGGAGAGAGGAGGAGGAGTGGTACCATATGACAGGAGAGAGGAGGAGGAGTGGTACCATATGACAGGAGAGAGGAGGAGGACTGGTACCATATGACAGGAGAGAGGAGGAGGAGTGGTACCATATGACAGGAGGAGTGGTACCATATGACAGGAGAGAGGAGGAGGAGTGGTACCATATGACAGGAGAGAGGAGGAGGAGTGGTACCATATGACAGGAGAGAGGAGGAGGAGTGGTACCATATGACAGGAGAGAGGAGGAGGAGTGGTACCATATGACAGGAGAGAGGAGGAGGAGTGGTACCATATGACAGGAGAGAGGAGGAGGAGTGGTACCATATGACAGGAGAGGGGAGGAGTGGTACCATATGACAGGAGAGAGGAGGAGGAGTGGTACCATATGACAGGAGAGAGGAGGAGGAGTGGTACCATATGACAGGAGAGAGGAGGAGGAGTGGTACCATATGACAGGAGAGAGGAGGAGGAGTGGTACCATATGACAGGAGAGAGGAGGAGGAGTGGTACCATATGACAGGAGAGAGGAGGAGGAGTGGTACCATATGACAGGAGAGAGGAGGAGTGGTACCATATGACAGGAGAGAGGAGGAGGAGTGGTACCATATGACAGGAGAGAGGAGGAGGAGTGGTACCATATGACAGGAGAGAGGAGGAGGAGTGGTACCATATGACAGGAGAGAGGAGGAGGAGTGGTACCATATGACAGGAGAGAGGAGGAGGAGTGGTACCATATGACAGGAGAGAGGAGGAGGAGTGGTACCATATGACAGGAGAGAGGAGGAGGAGTGGTACCATATGACAGGAGAGAGGAGGAGTGGTACCATATGACAGGAGAGAGGAGGAGGAGTGGTACCATATGACAGGAGACAGGAGGAGGAGTGGTACCATATGACAGGAGACAGGAGGAGGAGTGGTACCATATGACAGGAGAGAGGAGGAGGAGTGGTACCATATGACAGGAGAGAGGAGGAGGAGTGGTACCATATGACAGGAGAGAGGAGGAGGAGTGGTACCATATGACAGGAGAGAGGAGGAGGAGTGGTACCATATGACAGGAGAGAGGAGGAGGAGTGGTACCATATGACAGGAGAGAGGAGGAGGAGTGGTACCATATGACAGGAGAGAGGAGGAGGAGTGGTACCATATGACAGGAGAGAGGAGGAGGAGTGGTACCATATGACAGGAGAGAGGAGGAGGAGTGGTACCATATGACAGGAGAGAGGAGGAGGAGTGGTACCATATGACAGGAGAGAGGAGGAGGAGTGGTACCATATGACAGGAGAGAGGAGGAGGAGTGGTACCATATGACAGGAGAGAGGAGGAGGAGTGGTACCATATGACAGGAGAGAGGAGGAGGAGTGGTACCATATGACAGGAGAGAGGAGGAGTGGTACCATATGACAGGAGAGAGGAGGAGTGGTACCATATGACAGGAGAGAGGAGGAGTGGTACCATATGACAGGAGAGAGGAGGAGGAGTGGTACCATATGACAGGAGAGAGGAGGAGTGGTACCATATGACAGGAGAGAGGAGGAGGAGTGGTACCATATGACAGGAGAGAGGAGGAGGAGTGGTACCATATGACAGGAGAGAGGAGGAGTGGTACCATATGACAGGAGAGAGGAGGAGTGGTACCATATGACAGGAGAGAGGAGGAGGAGTGGTACCATATGACAGGAGAGAGGAGGAGTGGTACCATATGACAGGAGAGAGGAGGAGTGGTACCATATGACAGGAGAGAGGAGGAGGAGTGGTACCATATGACAGGAGAGAGGAGGAGGAGTGGTACCATATGACAGGAGAGAGGAGGAGGAGTGGTACCATATGACAGGAGAGAGGAGGAGTGGTACCATATGACAGGAGAGAGGAGGAGTGGTACCATATGACAGGAGAGAGGAGGAGGAGTGGTACCATATGACAGGAGAGAGGAGGAGGAGTGGTACCATATGACAGGAGAGAGGAGGAGTGGTACCATATGACAGGAGAGAGGAGGAGGAGTGGTACCATATGACAGGAGAGAGGAGGAGGAGTGGTACCATATGACAGGAGAGAGGAGGAGGAGTGGTACCATATGACAGGAGAGAGGAGGAGGAGTGGTACCATATGACAGGAGAGAGGAGGAGGAGTGGTACCATATGACAGGAGAGAGGAGGAGGAGTGGTACCATATGACAGGAGAGAGGAGGAGGAGTGGTACCATATGACAGGAGAGAGGAGGAGTGGTACCATATGACAGGAGACAGGAGGAGTGGTACCATATGACAGGAGAGAGGAGGAGGAGTGGTACCATATGACAGGAGAGAGGAGGAGTGGTACCATATGACAGGAGAGAGGAGGAGGAGTGGTACCATATGACAGGAGAGAGGAGGAGGAGTGGTACCATATGACAGGAGAGAGGAGTGGTACCATATGACAGGAGAGAGGAGGAGTGGTACCATATGACAGGAGAGAGGAGGAGGAGTGGTACCATATGACAGGAGAGAGGAGGAGGAGTGGTACCATATGACAGGAGAGAGGAGGAGTGGTACCATATGACAGGAGAGAGGAGGAGGAGTGGTACCATATGACAGGAGACAGGAGGAGGAGTGGTACCATATGACAGGAGAGAGGAGGAGGAGTGGTACCATATGACAGGAGAGAGGAGGAGTGGTACCATATGACAGGAGAGAGGAGGAGGAGTGGTACCATATGACAGGAGAGAGGAGGAGGAGTGGTACCATATGACAGGAGAGAGGAGGAGGAGTGGTACCATATGACAGGAGAGAGGAGGAGGAGTGGTACCATATGACAGGAGAGAAGAGGAGGAGGAGTGGTACCATATGACAGGAGAGAGGAGGAGGAGGAGTGGTACCATATGACAGGAGAGAGGAGGAGGAGTGGTACCATATGACAGGAGAGAGGAGGAGGAGTGGTACCATATGACAGGAGAGAGGAGGAGGAGTGGTACCATATGACAGGAGAGAGGAGGAGGAGTGGTACCATATGACAGGAGAGAGGAGGAGGAGTGGTACCATATGACAGGAGAGAGGAGGAGTGGTACCATATGACAGGAGAGAGGAGGAGGAGTGGTACCATATGACAGGAGAGAGGAGGAGGAGTGGTACCATATGACAGGAGAGAGGAGGAGGAGTGGTACCATATGACAGGAGAGAGGAGGAGGAGTGGTACCATATGACAGGAGAGAGGAGGAGTGGTACCATATGACAGGAGAGAGGAGGAGTGGTACCATATGACAGGAGAGAGGAGGAGGAGTGGTACCATATGACAGGAGAGAGGAGGAGGAGTGGTACCATATGACAGGAGAGAGGAGGAGGAGTGGTACCATATGACAGGAGAGAGGAGGAGGAGTGGTACCATATGACAGGAGAGAGGAGGAGGAGTGGTACCATATGACAGGAGAGAGGAGGAGGAGTGGTACCATATGACAGGAGAGAGGAGGAGTGGTACCATATGACAGGAGAGAGGAGGAGGAGTGGTACCATATGACAGGAGAGAGGAGGAGGAGTGGTACCATATGACAGGAGAGAGGAGGAGGAGTGGTACCATATGACAGGAGAGAGGAGGAGGAGTGGTACCATATGACAGGAGAGAGGAGGAGTGGTACCATATGACAGGAGAGAGGAGGAGGACTGGTACCATATGACAGGAGAGAGGAGGAGGAGTGGTACCATATGACAGGAGAGAGGAGGAGGAGTGGTACCATATGACAGGAGAGAGGAGGAGGAGTGGTACCATATGACAGGAGAGAGGAGGAGGAGTGGTACCATATGACAGGAGAGAGGAGGAGGAGTGGTACCATATGACAGGAGGAGTGGTACCATATGACAGGAGAGAGGAGGAGGAGTGGTACCATATGACAGGAGAGAGGAGGAGGAGTGGTACCATATGACAGGAGAGAGGAGGAGTGGTACCATATGACAGGAGAGAGGAGGAGGAGTGGTACCATATGGCAGGAGAGAGGAGGAGGAGTGGTACCATATGGCAGGAGAGAGGAGGAGGAGTGGTACCATATGACAGGAGAGAGGAGGAGGAGTGGTACCATATGACAGGAGAGAGGAGGAGGAGTGGTACCATATGACAGGAGAGAGGAGGAGTGGTACCATATGACAGGAGAGAGGAGGAGGAGTGGTACCATATGACAGGAGAGAGGAGGAGGAGTGGTACCATATGACAGGAGAGAGGAGGAGGAGTGGTACCATATGACAGGAGAGAGGAGGAGGAGTGGTACCATATGACAGGAGAGAGGAGGAGGAGTGGTACCATATGACAGGAGAGAGGAGGAGGAGTGGTACCATATGACAGGAGAGAGGAGGAGGAGTGGTACCATATGACAGGAGAGAGGAGGAGTGGTACCATATGACAGGAGAGAGGAGGAGGAGTGGTACCATATGACAGGAGAGAGGAGGAGTGGTACCATATGACAGGAGAGAGGAGGAGGAGTGGTACCATATGACAGGAGAGAGGAGGAGGAGTGGTACCATATGACAGGAGAGAGGAGGAGGACTGGTACCATATGACAGGAGAGAGGAGGAGTGGTACCATATGACAGGAGAGAGGAGGAGGAGTGGTACCATATGACAGGAGAGAGGAGGAGGAGTGGTACCATATGACAGGAGAGAGGAGGAGGAGTGGTACCATATGACAGGAGAGAGGAGGAGGAGTGGTACCATATGACAGGAGAGAGGAGGAGGAGTGGTACCATATGACAGGAGAGAGGAGGAGGAGTGGTACCATATGACAGGAGAGAGGAGGAGGAGTGGTACCATATGACAGGAGAGAGGAGGAGGAGTGGTACCATATGACAGGAGAGAGGAGGAGGAGTGGTACCATATGACAGGAGAGAGGAGGAGGAGTGGTACCATATGACAGGAGAGAGGAGGAGGAGTGGTACCATATGACAGGAGAGAGGAGGAGGAGTGGTACCATATGACAGGAGAGAGGAGGAGGAGTGGTACCATATGACAGGAGAGAGGAGGAGGAGTGGTACCATATGACAGGAGAGAGGAGGAGGAGTGGTACCATATGACAGGAGAGAGGAGGAGGAGTGGTACCATATGACAGGAGAGAGGAGGAGGAGTGGTACCATATGACAGGAGAGAGGAGGAGGAGTGGTACCATATGACAGGAGAGAGGAGGAGGAGTGGTACCATATGACAGGAGAGAGGAGGAGGAGTGGTACCATATGACAGGAGAGAGGAGGAGTGGTACCATATGACAGGAGAGAGGAGGAGTGGTACCATATGACAGGAGAGAGGAGGAGGAGTGGTACCATATGACAGGAGAGAGGAGGAGGAGTGGTACCATATGACAGGAGAGAGGAGGAGTGGTACCATATGACAGGAGACAGGAGGAGGAGTGGTACCATATGACAGGAGAGAGGAGGAGTGGTACCATATGACAGGAGAGAGGAGGAGTGGTACCATATGACAGGAGAGAGGAGGAGTGGTACCATATGACAGGAGAGAGGAGGAGTGGTACCATATGACAGGAGAGAGGAGGAGTGGTACCATATGACAGGAGAGAGGAGGAGGAGTGGTACCATATGACAGGAGAGAGGAGGAGGAGTGGTACCATATGACAGGAGAGAGGAGGAGGAGTGGTACCATATGACAGGAGAGAGGAGGAGTGGTACCATATGACAGGAGAGAGGAGGA
Source organism: Coregonus lavaretus (assembly GCF_964263955.1). Lineage (NCBI taxonomy): Eukaryota > Metazoa > Chordata > Actinopteri > Salmoniformes > Salmonidae > Coregonus > Coregonus lavaretus. The sequence continues at coordinate 146,814 of NW_028166514.1, forward strand.
GGAGTGGTACCATATGACAGGAGAGAGGAGGAGGAGTGGTACCATATGACAGGAGACAGGAGGAGTGGTCAATGGGCAGGCAGGCATCCACACACACAGACACACAAATGGTACCACTCCAAAGTTATTTAAAAAGTCTGTCTCCGTGTCCTTCCCCCTACCTGTCCTCTTGCAGGCTCCTGAATGTCCCGACTGTAACGACCCCTGCGTTGGCCATCAGGACGTTGTTGTCCCTCTCCTGGATCTTCCTCCGCAGGTCAAAGTTAGACCTGCACCGACGGAGCTTCCACTTGGTCAGGTCCTGACAGAGGCATCAGTGGGGGAAAACACTTCAAAAACAGTGAATCACGACAGAGACAGCAACTGGTGTTAACTCCATAGTCCCAACTGGGTTGGAAGGATCAAACCCACACTCACAGGGAAGTCTTTTACAAGTTCAATTCATTTGGAGCAGAAACAATGAACCCAGTGAAGACATCTAGGGTGTGGTTTTAAACAATTAACCCAGTGAAGACATCCAGGGTGTGGTTTTAAACAACAATTAACCCAGTGAAGACATCCAGGGTGTGGTTTTAAACAACAATTAACCCAGTGAAGACATCCAGGGTGTGTGGTTTTAAACAACAATTAACCCAGTGGAGACATCCAGGGGGTGTGGTTTTAAACAACAATGAACCCAGTGAAGACATCCAGGGTGTGTGGTTTTAAACAACAATGAACCCAGTGAAGACATCCAGGGTGTGTGGTTTTAAACAACAATGAACCCAGTGAAGACATCCAGGGTGTGTGGTTTTAAACAATTAACCCAGTGAAGACATCCAGGGTGTGTGGTTTTAAACAACAATGAATCCAGTGAAGACATCCAGGGTGTGTGGTTTTAAACAACAATTAACCCAGAAGACATCCAGGGTGTGTGGTTTTAAACAACAATGAACCCAGTGAAGACATCCAGGGGGTGTGGTTTTAAACAACAATGAACCCAGTGAAGACATCCAGGGTGTGTGGTTTTAAACAACAATTAACCCAGTGAAGACATCCAGGGTGTGTGGTTTTAAACAACAATGAACCCAGTGAAGACATCCAGGGTGTGGTTTTAAACAACAATTAACCCAGGTGAAGACATCCAGGGGGTGTGGTTTTAAACAACAATTAACCCAGGTGAAGACATCCAGGGGGTGTGGTTTTAAACAACAATTAACCCAGTGAAGACATCCAGGGTGTGTGGTTTTAAACAACAATTAACCCAGTGAAGACATCCAGGGTGTGGTTTTAAACAATACACAAGAGGTCAGGGTCAGGCTTCATTGTGATTTGATCACAGCTGTTAATGGGGGCCACAGGTTGATCACAGCTGTTAATGGGGGCCACAGGTTGAACACAGCTGTTAATAGGGGCCACAGGTTGAACACAGCTGTTAATGGGGGCCACAGGTTGAACACAGCTGTTAATGGGGGCCACAGGTTGAACACAGCTGTTAAATGGGGGCCACAGGTTGAACACAGCTGTTAATGGGAATTTCAGTCAGATGGTGATGAGAAACGGGACAGGTGAGGAGATAAACTGGTCTGGATGGTACAGGTAATGGACGTGTGAAACGGGACAGGTTAGGAGATAAACTGGTCTGGATGGTACAGGTAATGGACGTGTGAAACGGGACAGGTGAGGAGATAAACTGGTCTGGATGGTACAGGTAATGGACGTGTGAAACGGGACAGGTGAGGAGATAAACTGGTCTGGATGGTACAGGTAATGGACGTGTGAAACGGGACAGGTAAGGAGATAAACTGGTCTGGATGGTACAGGTAATGGACGTGTGAAACGGGACAGGTGAGGAGATAAACTGGTCTGGATGGTACAGGTAATGGACGTGTGAAACGGGACAGGTGAGGAGATAAACTGGTCTGGATGGTACAGGTAATGGACGTGTGAAACGGGACAGGTGAGGAGATAAACTGGTCTGGATGGTACAGGTAATGGACGTGTGAAACGGGACAGGTGAGGAGATAAACTGGTCTGGATGGTACAGGTAATGGACGTGTGAAACGGGACAGGTGAGGAGATAAACTGGTCTGGATGGTACAGGTAATGGACATGTGAAACGGGACAGGTGAGTAGATAAACTGGTCTGGATGGTACAGGTAATGGACGTGTGAAACGGGACAGGTGAGTAGATAAACTGGTCTGGATGGTACAGGTAATGGACGTGTGAAACGGGACAGGTGAGTAGATAAACTGGTCTGGATGCTACAGGTAATGGACGTGTGTGAGTGTGTGTGTGAGTGTGTGTGTGTGTGTGTGAGTGGACTCACGCTGTGCCACTTGACCTCACTCTCCTGGACCCGGGCTCTGACCCTCTGCAGCTGGTCCTGGCTCACGGCGCTGGGGCTTAGCTCCACGCCACCCTCAGAGACCTGGCGCAACACTACCGTGGCCGACGGGAACCGCCTAATGTCATTCAACGACTTGCTCCTGTAGTAGTAGGTAGAGAGCGAGAGAGAGACAGAGCTGCAGGTTGATGATCAGGATTTCATAGTATATTATGTTCTCCAACATTCCAGCAGCACCACCATGGCACAACAAGCAAACCAAGCTAGCCAGCAGCAACAGAGATAAACCAAGCTAGCCAGCAGCAACAGAGATAAACCAAGCTAGCCAGCAGCAACAGAGATAAACCAAGCTAGCCAGCAGCAACACACAGAGATAAACCAAGCTAGCCAGCAGCAACAGATAAACCAAGCTAGCCAGCAGCAACAGATAAACCAAGCTAGCCAGCAGCAACACACAGAGATAAACCAAGCTAGCCAGCAGCAACACACAGAGATAAACCAAGCTAGCCAGCAGCAACACACAGAGATAAACCAAGCTAGCCAGCAGCAACACACAGAGATAAACCAAGCTAGCCAGCAGCAACACACAGAGATAAACCAAGCTAGCCAGCAGCAACAGATAAACCAAGCTAGCCAGCAGCAACAGATAAACCAAGCTAGCCAGCAGCAACAGATAAACCAAGCTAGCCAGCAGCAACAGAGATAAACCAAGCTAGCCAGCAGCAACAGAGATAAACCAAGCTAGCCAGCAGCAACAGAGATAAACCAAGCTAGCCAGCAGCAACAGAGATAAACCAAGCTAGCCAGCAGCAACAGAGATAAACCAAGCTAGCCAGCAGCAACAGAGATAAACCAAGCTAGCCAGCAGCAACAGAGATAAACCAAGCTAGCCAGCAGCAACACACAGAGATAAACCAAGCTAGCCAGCAGCAACAGAGATAAACCAAGCTAGCCAGCAGCAACAGAGATAAACCAAGCTAGCCAGCAGCAACAGAGATAAACCAAGCTAGCCAGCAGCAACAGAGATAAACCAAGCTAGCCAGCAGCAACAGAGATAAACCAAGCTAGCCAGCAGCAACACACAGAGATAAACCAAGCTAGCCAGCAGCAACACACAGAGATAAACCAAGCTAGCCAGCAGCAACACACAGAGATAAACCAAGCTAGCCAGCAGCAACACACAGAGATAAACCAAGCTAGCCAGCAGCAACAGAGATAAACCAAGCTAGCCAGCAGCAACAGAGATAAACCAAGCTAGCCAGCAGCAACAGAGATAAACCAAGCTAGCCAGCAGCAACACACAGAGATAAACCTAGCTAGCCAGCAGCAACACACAGAGATAAACCAAGCTAGCCAGCAGCAACACACAGAGATAAACCAAGCTAGCCAGCAGCAACAGAGATAAACCAAGCTAGCCAGCAGCAACAGAGATAAACCAAGCTAGCCAGCAGCAACACACAGAGATAAACCAAGCTAGCCAGCAGCAACACACAGAGATAAACCAAGCTAGCCAGCAGCAACACACAGAGATAAACCAAGCTAGCCAGCAGCAACACACAGAGATAAACCAAGCTAGCCAGCAGCAACAGAGATAAACCAAGCTAGCCAGCAGCAACACACAGAGATAAACCAAGCTAGCCAGCAGCAACAGATAAACCAAGCTAGCCAGCAGCAACAGATAAACCAAGCTAGCCAGCAGCAACACACAGAGATAAACCAAGCTAGCCAGCAGCAACACACAGAGATAAACCAAGCTAGCCAGCAGCAACACACAGAGATAAACCAAGCTAGCCAGCAGCAACACACAGAGATAAACCAAGCTAGCCAGCAGCAACAGATAAACCAAGCTAGCCAGCAGCAACAGATAAACCAAGCTAGCCAGCAGCAACAGATAAACCAAGCTAGCCAGCAGCAACAGAGATAAACCAAGCTAGCCAGCAGCAACAGAGATAAACCAAGCTAGCCAGCAGCAACAGAGATAAACCAAGCTAGCCAGCAGCAACAGAGATAAACCAAGCTAGCCAGCAGCAGCAGAGATAAACCAAGCTAGCCAGCAGCAACAGAGATAAACCAAGCTAGCCAGCAGCAACAGAGATAAACCAAGCTAGCCAGCAGCAACAGAGATAAACCAAGCTAGCCAGCAGCAACAGAGATAAACCAAGCTAGCCAGCAGCAACAGAGATAAACCAAGCTAGCCAGCAGCAACAGAGATAAACCAAGCTAGCCAGCAGCAACACACAGAGATAAACCAAGCTAGCCAGCAGCAACACACACAGATAAACCAAGCTAGCCAGCAGCAACAGAGATAAACCAAGCTAGCCAGCAGCAACACACAGATATAAACCAAGCTAGCCAGCAGCAACAGAGATAAACCAAGCTAGCCAGCAGCAACACACAGAGATAAACCAAGCTAGCCAGCGGGTCGGGCTAAACCAAGCTAGCCAGCAGCAACAGAGATAAACCAAGCTAGCCAGCGGGTCGGGCTAAACCAAGCTAGCCAGCAGCAACAGAGATAAACCAAGCTAGCCAGCAGCAACAGAGATAAACCAAGCTAGCCAGCAGCAACAGAGATAAACCAAGCTAGCCAGCAGCAACAGAGATAAACCAAGCTAGCCAGCAGCAACAGAGAGATAAACCAAGCTAGCCAGCAGCAACAGAGATAAACCAAGCTAGCCAGCAGCAACAGAGATAAACCAAGCTAGCCAGCAGCAACAGAGATAAACCAAGCTAGCCAGCAGCAACACACAGAGATAAACCAAGCTAGCCAGCGGGTCGGGCTAAACCAAGCTAGCCAGCAGCAACAGAGATAAACCAAGCTAGCCAGCAGCAACACACAGAGATAAACCAAGCTAGCCAGCGGGTCGGGCTAAACCAAGCTAGCCAGCAGCAACAGAGATAAACCAAGCTAGCCAGCAGCAACAGAGATAAACCAAGCTAGCCAGCAGCAACAGAGATAAACCAAGCTAGCCAGCAGCAACAGAGATAAACCAAGCTAGCCAGCAGCAACAGAGAGATAAACCAAGCTAGCCAGCAGCAACAGAGATAAACCAAGCTAGCCAGCAGCAACAGAGATAAACCAAGCTAGCCAGCAGCAACAGAGATAAACCAAGCTAGCCAGCAGCAACAGAGATAAACCAAGCTAGCCAGCAGCAACAGAGATAAACCAAGCTAGCCAGCAGCAACAGAGAGATAAACCAAGCTAGCCAGCAGCAACAGAGAGATAAACCAAGCTAGCCAGCAGCAACAGAGATAAACCAAGCTAGCCAGCAGCAACAGAGATAAACCAAGCTAGCCAGCAGCAACAGAGATAAACCAAGCTAGCCAGCAGCAACACACAGAGATAAACCAAGCTAGCCAGCGGGTCGGGCTAAACCAAGCTAGCCAGCAGCAACAGAGATAAACCAAGCTAGCCAGCAGCAACAGAGATAAACCAAGCTAGCCAGCAGAAACAGAGATAAACCAAGCTAGCCAGCAGCAACAGAGATAAACCAAGCTAGCCAGCAGCAACAGAGATAAACCAAGCTAGCCAGCAGCAACAGAGATAAACCAAGCTAGCCAGCAGCAACAGAGATAAACCAAGCTAGCCAGCAGCAACAGAGATAAACCTAGCTAGCCAGCAGCAACAGAGATAAACCAAGCTAGCCAGCAGCAACAGAGATAAACCAAGCTAGCCAGCAGCAACAGAGATAAACCAAGCTAGCCAGCGGGTCGGGCTAAACCAAGCTAGCCAGCAGCAACAGAGATAAACCAAGCTAGCCAGCAGCAACAGAGATAAACCAAGCTAGCCAGCAGCAACACACAGAGATAAACCAAGCTAGCCAGCGGGTCGGGCTAAACCAAGCTAGCCAGCAGCAACAGAGATAAACCAAGCTAGCCAGCGGGTCGGGCTAAACCAAGCTAGCCAGCAGCAACAGAGATAAACCAAGCTAGCCAGCAGCAACAGAGATAAACCAAGCTAGCCAGCAGCAACAGAGATAAACCAAGCTAGCCAGCAGCAACAGAGATAAACCAAGCTAGCCAGCAGCAACAGAGAGATAAACCAAGCTAGCCAGCGGGTCGGGCTAAACCAAGCTAGCCAGCAGCAACAGAGATAAACCAAGCTAGCCAGCGGGTCGGGCTAAACCAAGCTAGCCAGCAGCAACAGAGATAAACCAAGCTAGCCAGCAGCAACAGAGATAAACCAAGCTAGCCAGCAGCAACAGAGATAAACCAAGCTAGCCAGCAGCAACAGAGATAAACCAAGCTAGCCAGCGGGTCGGGCTAAACCAAGCTAGCCAGCAGCAACAGAGATAAACCAAGCTAGCCAGCAGCAACAGAGATAAACCAAGCTAGCCAGCAGCAACAGAGATAAACCAAGCTAGCCAGCAGCAACAGAGATAAACCAAGCTAGCCAGCAGCAACAGAGATAAACCAAGCTAGCCAGCAGCAACAGAGAGATAAACCAAGCTAGCCAGCGGGTCGGGCTAAACCAAGCTAGCCAGCAGCAACAGAGATAAACCAAGCTAGCCAGCGGGTCGGGCTAAACCAAGCTAGCCAGCAGCAACAGAGATAAACCAAGCTAGCCAGCGGGTCGGGCTAAACCAAGCTAGCCAGCAGCAACAGAGATAAACCAAGCTAGCCAGCAGCAACAGAGATAAACCAAGCTAGCCAGCAGCAACAGAGATAAACCAAGCTAGCCAGCAGCAACACACAGAGATAAACCAAGCTAGCCAGCAGCAACACACAGAGATAAACCAAGCTAGCCAGCAGCAACACACAGAGATAAACCAAGCTAGCCAGCGGGTCGGGCTAAACCAAGCTAGCCAGCAGCAACAGAGATAAACCAAGCTAGCCAGCGGGTCGGGCTAAACCAAGCTAGCCAGCAGCAACAGAGATAAACCAAGCTAGCCAGCGGGTCGGGCTAAACCAAGCTAGCCAGCAGCAACAGAGATAAACCAAGCTAGCCAGCAGCAACAGAGATAAACCAAGCTAGCCAGCAGCAACAGAGATAAACCAAGCTAGCCAGCAGCAACAGAGATAAACCAAGCTAGCCAGCAGCAACAGAGATAAACCAAGCTAGCCAGCAGCAACAGAGATAAACCAAGCTAGCCAGCAGCAACAGAGATAAACCAAGCTAGCCAGCAGCAACAGAGATAAACCAAGCTAGCCAGCAGCAACAGAGATAAACCAAGCTAGCCAGCAGCAACAGAGATAAACCAAGCTAGCCAGCAGCAACAGAGATAAACCAAGCTAGCCAGCAGCAACACACAGAGATAAACCAAGCTAGCCAGCGGGTCGGGCTAAACCAAGCTAGCCAGCAGCAACAGAGATAAACCAAGCTAGCCAGCGGGTCGGGCTAAACCAAGCTAGCCAGCAGCAACAGAGATAAACCAAGCTAGCCAGCAGCAACAGAGATAAACCAAGCTAGCCAGCAGCAACAGAGATAAACCAAGCTAGCCAGCAGCAACAGAGATAAACCAAGCTAGCCAGCAGCAACAGAGATAAACCAAGCTAGCCAGCAGCAACAGAGATAAACCAAGCTAGCCAGCAGCAACACACAGAGATAAACCAAGCTAGCCAGCAGCAACACACAGAGATAAACCAAGCTAGCCAGCAGCAACACACAGAGATAAACCAAGCTAGCCAGCAGCAACACACAGAGATAAACCAAGCTAGCCAGCAGCAACACACAGAGATAAACCAAGCTAGCCAGCAGCAACACACAGAGATAAACCAAGCTAGCCAGCAGCAACACACAGAGATAAACCAAGCTAGCCAGCAGCAACAGAGATAAACCAAGCTAGCCAGCAGCAACACAGAGATAAACCAAGCTAGCCAGCAGCAACACACAGAGATAAACCAAGCTAGCCAGCAGCAACACACAGAGATAAACCAAGCTAGCCAGCAGCAACAGAGATAAACCAAGCTAGCCAGCAGCAACAGAGATAAACCAAGCTAGCCAGCAGCAACAGAGATAAACCAAGCTAGCCAGCAGCAACAGAGATAAACCAAGCTAGCCAGCAGCAACAGAGATAAACCAAGCTAGCCAGCAGCAACAGAGATAAACCAAGCTAGCCAGCAGCAACAGAGAGATAAACCAAGCTAGCCAGCAGCAACAGAGATAAACCAAGCTAGCCAGCAGCAACAGAGATAAACCAAGCTAGCCAGCAGCAACAGAGATAAACCAAGCTAGCCAGCAGCAACAGAGATAAACCAAGCTAGCCAGCAGCAACAGAGAGATAAACCAAGCTAGCCAGCAGCAACAGAGATAAACCAAGCTAGCCAGCAGCAACAGAGATAAACCAAGCTAGCCAGCAGCAACAGAGATAAACCAAGCTAGCCAGCAGCAACAGAGATAAACCAAGCTAGCCAGCAGCAACAGAGATAAACCAAGCTAGCCAGCAGCAACAGAGATAAACCAAGCTAGCCAGCAGCAACAGAGATAAACCAAGCTAGCCAGCAGCAACAGAGATAAACCAAGCTAGCCAGCAGCAACAGAGATAAACCAAGCTAGCCAGCAGCAACAGAGATAAACCAAGCTAGCCAGCAGCAACAGAGATAAACCAAGCTAGCCAGCAGCAACAGAGATAAACCAAGCTAGCCAGCAGCAACAGAGATAAACCAAGCTAGCCAGCAGCAACAGAGATAAACCAAGCTAGCCAGCGGCAACACAGAGATAAACCAAGCTAGCCAGCAGCAACAGAGATAAACCAAGCTAGCCAGCAGCAACAGAGATAAACCAAGCTAGCCAGCGGGTCGGGCTAAACCAAGCTAGCCAGCAGCAACAGAGATAAACCAAGCTAGCCAGCAGCAACAGAGATAAACCAAGCTAGCCAGCGGGTCGGGCTAAACCAAGCTAGCCAGCGGGTCGTGTCCTTAACTCACCATATCCATCCTGGGTTTACCTCCAAGTTTCTACAGGACCAGAGAAAGATCACACCACTTCACACTCAGATACAGTGGGGGGGTAAAGTATTTAGTCAGCCACCAATGGTCCAAGTTCTCCCACTTAAAAAGATGAGAGAGGCCTGTAATTTTCATCATAGGTACACGTCAACTATGACAGACAAATTGAAGAAAAAAAATCCAGAAAATCACATTGTAGGATTTTTTATGATTTTATTTGCAAATTATGGTGGAAAATAAGTATTTGGTCACCTACAAACAAGCAAGATTTCTGGCTCTCACAGACCTGTAACTTCTTCTTTAAGAGGCTCCTCTGTCCTCCACTCGTTACCTGTATTAATGGCACCTGTTTGAACTTGTTATCAGTATAAAAAAGACACCTGTCCACAACCTCAAACAGTCACACTCCAAACTCCACTATGGCCAAGACCAAAGAGCTGTCAAAGGACACCAGAAACAAAATTGTAGACCTGCACCAGGCTGGGAAGACTGAATCTGCAATAGGTAAGCAGCTTGGTTTGAAGAAATCAACTGTGGGAGAAATTATTAGGAAATGGAAGACATACAAGACCACTGATAATCTCCCTCGATCTGGGGCTCCACGCAAGATCTCACCCCGTGGGGTCAAAATGATCACAAGAACGGTGAGCAAAAATCCCAGAACCACACGGGGGGACCTAGTGAATGACCTGCAGAGAGCTGGGACCAAAGTAACAAAGCCTACCATCAGTAACACACTACGCCGCCAGGGACTCAAATCCTGCAGTGCCAGACGTGTCCCCCTGCTTAAGCCAGTACATGTCCAGGCCCGTCTGAAGTTTGCTAGAGTGCATTTGGATGATCCAGAAGAGGATTGGGAGAATGTCATATGGTCAGATGAAACCAAAATATAACTTTTTGGTAAAAACTCAACTCGTCGTGTTTGGAGGACAAAGAATGCTGAGTTGCATCCAAAGAACACCATACCTACTGTGAAGCATGGGGGTGGAAACATCATGCTTTGGGGCTGTTTTTCTGCAAAGGGACCAGGACGACTGATCCGTGTAAAGGAAAGAATGAATGGGGCCATGTATCGTGAGATTTTGAGTGAAAACCTCCTTCCATCAGCAAGGGCATTGAAGATGAAACGTGGCTGGGTCTTTCAGCATGACAATGATCCCAAACACACCGCCCGGGCAACGAAGGAGTGGCTTCGTAAGAAGCATTTCAAGGTCCTGGAGTGGCCTAGCCAGTCTCCAGATCTCAACCCCATAGAAAATCTTTGGAGGGAGTTGAAAGTCCGTGTTGCCCAGCGACAGCCCCAAAACATCACTGCTCTAGAGGAGATCTGCATGGAGGAATGGGCCAAAATAACAGCAACAGTGTGTGAAAACCTTGTGAAGACTTACAGAAAACGTTTTGACCTGTGTCATTGCCAACAAAGGGTATATAACAAACTATTGAGAAACTTTTGTTATTGACCAAATACTTATTTTCCACCATAATTTGCAAATAAATTCATTAAAAATCCTACAATGTGATTTTCTGGATTTTTTTTCCCTCATTTTGTCTGTCATAGTTGACGTGTACCTATGATGAAAATTACAGGCCTCTCTCATCTTTAAGTGGGAGAACTTGCACAATTGGTGGCTGACTAAATACTTTTTTCCCCCCACTGTATAAGCCATTTAGCAGATGCTTTTATCCAAAGCAACTTATGAGAAATTCGTTGCTTAAAATGTTTTTTTTCCCCCCAGTACCAGGTGACACCAGCAGAAATTGAAACCCACAGCCCTGGTACTTGCAAGTGCCGTGGTCCACAAACTGAGCCACACACGACCCAGTAACATGCCCTCTCTTTAGAAGGCAACATACCAGGTTCAGTATGGCGATACCGTCACGATACCACGGCATAAACAAAAAAGAAGAGACTCAGCCAAAGTCACAGAATGGCTTGCTACAGACAGATCTTTTGAAGCTCAATATCATTACATTTGAAACGTATGCATTAAAATGTATCAATCATACAAATCAATTTGACTTTATGTATTTTCCTTTACCAAAATGGTAATAATTTATTTGAAAAAGGTAAATCTCAATTGATAAACTGGGTAAATCAAGATGTCGCCTAGGTCTATTCACAATACAGGTGAATGCATATTCAATAGGAGTGTGAATGCATTGAGTTAGAGCATGTTATGGCTGATTTCATTCGGCTACAGGTTTTTAAACAAATGTTCCCTTCCATTTAAGACTTATTTTATTGTACTGATCAACAACATTTGCTTATATGAAGCAATCTCTTCTTTTATAAAAGTGTGTGCTGTCTCTTTAAGACCTATGACTTCATTAACACACACAAAGGCAGAGGCTTCAGCAAAGATGATCTTGACTGGGAGAGACGAAGTGAAACGTTTATGGTGACAATCAGCTTTGTAAAAATCAGCAATATTTTTTTGCATTATGGTGATCACAGACAAGGTAGGGTAGTGAATTGATGTCGGTTTCAGCTGTGAGCTAGCCAGGAAAGTTAGCCTACAAAAGCTTGAAGCGACTGATACCTTATTGCATTGTAAAAGTGTTCTAGACGTTGTTTTGGGAACAGTAGAACAGTTTCAACATTTCTACACGCAGTGTCGCATTATTCAAGTGTGTTAACTTACGCGCACCATAAGTGGTGACAGCCCAGACTCCCAGGGAGTTCAGTGGTTCCTCAGGACAGGCTAGAGCCAGCATGATGCTGCCCAGACTCCCAGTGAGTGGGGAGCTAACATGATGCTGCCCAGACTCCCAGTGGGTTCAGTGGTTCCTCAGAACAGGCTAGAGCCAGCATGAGGAGTGGCTAACATGATGCTGCCCAGACGCCCAGTGAGCGGGGAGCTAACATGATGCTGCCCAGACGCCCAGTGAGCGGGGAGCTAACATGATGCTGCCCAGACGCCCAGTGAGTGGGGAGCTAACATGATGCTGCCCAGACGCCCAGTGAGTGGGGAGCTAACATGATGCTGCCCAGTGAGTGGGGAGCTAACATGATGCTGCCCAGTCTCCCAGTGAGTGGTGAGCTAACATGATGCTGCCCAGACGCCCAGTGAGTGGGGAGCTAACATGATGCTGCCCAGTCTCCCAGTGAGTGGGGAGCTAACATGATGCAGACCAGACGCCCAGTGAGTGGGGAGCTAACATGATGCAGACCAGACTCCCAGTGAGCGGGGAGCTAACATGATGCTGCCCAGTCTCCCAGTGAGTGGGGAGCTAACATGATGCAGACCAGACTCTCACATGATGACTCCCAATGAGTAAGTGGAGCAGGCAGGTGTTCTCACGCTATAAAATGGGGACATCAGCTGCGTTGATAGACAGACTAGATCCTCTCTCAATCATTAGACGTCAGACACGTTTGATAGAAGTAACCGAAAGCGACAAATTCTAGTACCGAACTGTTTTTTTTCCCATGTTCTAGTACCGAGCAACACTAGTGAAAAAAACAGCACGGACGACGTCCAACCACCCATATCACACGCGGCCGCAACCAACGCAGAACATTCATCACACTAACGCCAAATACTTTCAAAAAAAGACCGTCTCGTTTTATTGACCCCCCTCCCCCCCCCCCCCACTGTTACATTGTTAGTTTGGTTACATCACAGTTCAAATCTAAAATTATACCCCTGTTCATATATATAAAAACGTTTACAGCCTCGTCACTTTGGGATTAACCTACAGGCCAATGTTCTTCGGAAAAACACATCTACGGGGAAATATTCTTTGCATGATTGATTATGGACAAGCATGTAGCTTGCATAAAAACACAAAAAGGACTCCAGTACTGCTCCGCCCAGAGCCCTAGACTTTAATGGAAGGCTCGGTCCCTGTCTATACGACAAAGGTGATAAGCTTGTTGCAAGTTGTTTATAAACTAGATTGTCACAATGACGTGGTTTAAAAGTAGGCTTGGGTGGTATACCGTGGGTGGTATACCGTGGGTGGTATACCGTGGGTATTTGGAAATAGCCACTGGATGTTTTTTTTCTCCAATACCCCGTAAAACTATTTGAAGTTTTTTTTATAAAAATGTGAATATTTGTAGCTACTTTAAGTAAAATGCCTGTAGTCACAACTTGTGCAATATGTTAGGAGACAAAAGATTGCGTTCTTCATTTCACCTGTGACATTTTTCATTCTGAAGCTTACCGGTAGTCCCCCCCCAAGCGCACAACTATGAGAGGTCGTGAGTCACTCACTGCTGTTGTGCAGCATGTGATCTAATTACAGGATGGAATTCACAACTAAATCTCTGCTAGATAGATATCTTATAGCTATTAAAGTTAACTGTCTGAGGGGATGGGTTTAAAAGCTCATGTTCTATAATAGTTATGACTGAAAAACATGGTGTATAATGTTGTAAGTGATATCTATCTAGATATAATGTAAATCAACATATCTAAATTACTTTATTCTTGCTGTGTAACAAACAGTAAAAAGAAAAAAAAGTGCCATGAATGTAAAATGTGTGCAGAAAGTTCATGGAACAACAAAAGAAAACGCTGTAAAAACCATGTTTATTTCTGTCCTCCGAAGAGGGATGGGCCCCAAAACATTGTGTTTTTAAAAAAAAAGTTACAAAATAAACCAACAAAAGGCAACTGCCTAAAATGTGCTACATGCTCTGCAGTTGATTAGCTAATTTAGTAGCTAGTTAGCTACCTAGCTAAGTAGTTAGCTTCTTCTAAAATCAAGCTTTGATTAGTAACAGCAGATAATCCCCTCCTAGATCAAGATCCTTGAGGTGTAATATTTGCTTTGTGCAGCAAACTGTTGAGTAGCATTTTTTGAGTTACTTGTATAAACTTCATGAGCTGGGATGTCTGTCCTGCAAATAGATCTGAGACTGCATAAAAATGTTCGTAATGAGTTCGTTAGCATTTAGTTGACATTCTCTATGGAATTTGACATGTACTTGTTAGCATTGCTAACCTTCGGATTACAGAGGCTCAAGTGAGGTTTGAAAATGGCAGCCCTTGTGTTCAGCGCCGCCATCTCAGGATGGAACAAAGGTCTGTATGAAGGCGTGACAATCTGGATACCACACACAAGCCTAGTTTAAATCTACTCCTTTGGAAATAGTTCCTTTCCGGTTGCACAAAGCACTGAACTGAGGCACAGGGGTGAAGGTACAGTCGGGATGGGGGGTGGCTGTAGGGAGGGGGTGCGGAGGGGGGGGGCAGACCGGTTTCGGGCAGACAAGACTGGAACAACGAGACAGGGAGTGATGTCACAGCCTGAAGGAATCTGTTGTCTTTCGGCTACAAACAGGAGAGAGGGAGAGGGGAGGAAAATGAGGAAGGAGAGAGAAGGAAAAGGAGGAAGGAGAGAGAAGGGAAAGGAGGAAGGAGAGAGAAGGAAAAGGAGGAAGGAGAGAGAAGGAAAAGGAGGAAGGAGAGAGAAGGAAAAGAGAAGGAAAAGGAGGAAGGAGAGAGAAGGGAAAGAGAAGGAAAAGGAGGAAGGAGAGAGAAGGGAAAGAGAAGGAAAAGGAGGAAGGAGAGAGAAGGGAAAGAGAAGGAAAAGGAGGAAGGAGAGAGAAGGGAAAGAGAAGGAAAAGGAGGAAGGAGAGAGAAGGGAAAGGAGGAAGGAGAGAGAAGGAAAAGAGAAGGAAAAGGAGGAAGGAGAGAGAAGGGAAAGAGAAGGAAAAGGAGGAAGGAGAGAGAAGGGAAAGGAGGAAGGAGAGAGAAGGAAAAGGAGGAAGGAGAGAGAAGGGAAAGGAGGAAGGAGAGAGAAGGGAAAGGAGGAAGGAGAGAGAAGGAAAAATAAATTTTAGTCATTTAGCAGACGCTCTTATCCAGAGCGACTTACAGGAGCAATTAGGGTTAAATGCCTTGCTCAAGGGCACCAGCGACCTTTCGGTTACTGGCACAACGCTCTTAACCACTAAGCTACCAGCCGCCACTAAAAGGAGGAAGGGGAAAAGAAGGAAAAGGATGAAACTGAGGAGGAAGAGAGAGGAGAGGATGGACAGGGCGAGGAGAGATCAACAGAAAGGGTTTTTCCCCCCACAAGAGTTGAACACCAAACGTCAACGTCAAGCATTATCCGAACCCAGCCATGGCCCACGACCCTGGGGACAGACAGACCTACATCCACATCTACCAGGGTTAGGGATTGAGTTAGGATTGTTCAAACCCAGCCATGACCCAGTTCCTGTACCAGGGTTAGGATTATTCAAACCGAGCCATGACCCAGTTCCTGTACCAGGGTTAGGGATTGAGTTAGGATTATTCAAACCCAGCCATGACCCAGTTCCTGTACCAGGGTTAGAGTTAGGATTATTCAAACCCAGCCATGACCCAGTTCCTGTACCAGGGTTAGGATTGTTCAAACCCAGCCATGACCCAGTTCCTGTACCAGGGTTAGGATTATTCAAACCCAGCCATGACCCAGTTCCTGTACCAGGGTTAGGGATTGAGTTAGGATTATTCAAACCCAGCCATGACCCAGTTCCTGTACCAGGGTTAGGGATTGAGTTAGGATTATTCAAACCCAGCCATGACCCAGTTCCTGTACCAGGGTTAGGGATTGAGTTAGGATTATTCAAAACACAGCCACACCATGCCACACCCCATGGTAATGGGACAGAGCCAGACCTGAATCCCTGCATCTTGTGGTACCAGGGTCTCCTCTGAGAGCCCAGCCTGATGGTCCGGACGTGCACCTCCTCCTCTGGAGTCCAGTAGCGGGGCAGGAAACGGTTGTAGCCAGGGTTGGAGGAGGTCTGGTGGAGGGCCAGTTCCACCCGCCGGGCGTACAGGTCATCTCGGACGGGGTCAGCGTCCTCTCGCCCGTCCTCAGAGTCTTCCTCACACAGCGCCCTCAGGAGTTCCTCGTCGATGGAGCGCTCCACCTCAGAGAGGAGGGTGGGGGTGGCGAAGGAGGAGGGGGGGTCGTGGAACGGGCTGGGAAGGAACTGAGACACTGCGGTACTACCGCTGCTGTTCAACCAGAGGGATAGACAGGACAGCCGTCCGCGTTAAAGTGGACATTCCCAATACAAAAAAAACACAGTGAGTCACTTACAGCGAGGTGTCGAGTGGAGAGTTAGGAGCACTGGTCACAATATGCTGCTACCCAGAGCCGTCATCAACATCAACCCTCCGCGTGTTAGAGTGAAGGGGACGACATGCCAACTAAACACTGGCACAACAGTTAGGAGCAGCCACACCTTTCACGCTACATCTCCTTGTTGAGCACAACCAGGGTTAGTGGGACACGGAGCTAGCTCTGTTCCAGGAGTTTCATGGAACGGCAATAGGCAAACTACTCCATCTTATTTAACCTACATTTGTTTGCTGGAGCCTAGAGGGTACAAAACACACTCCCAGAGTCAACAGAAACCACCTGCAGGAGTTGAAGATAACGTGAAAAATCAGATAGCAGTAATCCAGACACACGCTAGTAGTTTCAGTAGCTGTTAGCTTGATGACAGGACCAGCCACACGCTAGTGGTTTCAGTAGCTGTTAGCTTAATGACAGGACCGGCCACACGCTAGTGGTTTCAGTAGCTGTTAGCTTGACAACAGGACCAGCCACACGCTAGTGGTTTCAGTAGCTGTTAGCTTGACAACAGGACCAGCCACACGCTAGTGGTTTCAGTAGCTGTTAGCTTGACAACAGGACCAGCCACACGCTAGTGGTTTCAGTAGCTGTTAGCTTGACGACAGGACCGGCCACACGCTAGTGGTTTCAGTAGCTGTTAGCTTGACAACAGGACCAGCCACACGCTAGTGGTTTCAGTAGCTGTTAGCTTGATGACAGGACCGGCCACACGCTAGTGGTTTCAGTAGCTGTTAGCTTGATGACAGGACCGGCCACACGCTAGTGGTTTCAGTAGCTGTTAGCTTGACAACAGGACCAGCCACACGCTAGTGGTTTCAGTAGCTGTTAGCTTGATGACAGGACCGGCCACACGCTAGTGGTTTCAGTAGCTGTTAGCTTGATGACAGGACCAGCCACACGCTAGTGGTTTCAGTAGCTGTTAGCTTGATGACAGGACCGGCCACACGCTAGTAGTTTCAGTAGCTGTTAGCTTGATGACAGGACCGGCCACACGCTAGTGGTTTCAGTAGCTGTTAGCTTGATGACAGGACCGGCCACACGCTAGTGGTTTCAGTAGCTGTTAGCTTGACAACAGGACCAGCCACACGCTAGTGGTTTCAGTAGCTGTTAGCTTGATGACAGGACCGGCCACACGCTAGTGGTTTCAGTAGCTGTTAGCTTGATGACAGGACCAGCCACACGCTAGTGGTTTCAGTAGCTGTTAGCTTGATGACAGGACCGGCCACACGCTAGTAGTTTCAGTAGCTGTTAGCTTGATGACAGGACCGGCCACACGCTAGTGGTTTCAGTAGCTGTTAGCTTGATGACAGGACCGGCCACACGCTAGTGGTTTCAGTAGCTGTTAGCTTGACAACAGGACCAGCCACACGCTAGTGGTTTCAGTAGCTGTTAGCTTGACAACAGGACCAGCCACACGCTAGTGGTTTCAGTAGCTGTTAGCTTGATGACAGGACCGGCCACACGCTAGTGGTTTCAGTAGCTGTTAGCTTGACAACAGGACCAGCCACACGCTAGTGGTTTCAGTAGCTGTTAGCTTGACAACAGGACCGGCCACACGCTAGTGGTTTCAGTAGCTGTTAGCTTGATGACAGGACCGGCCACACGCTAGTGGTTTCAGTAGCTGTTAGCTTGATGACAGGACCGGCCACACGCTAGTGGTTTCAGTAGCTGTTAGCTTGATGACGATCACAACCCTGATATAAAACCATTAAACACAAAACGCCTCGCTTTCTCTCTGTCTGACCTGGGAGAGGACACTGCGGTGTGTCTGGGGAGGATGTCAATCCTAAACAGGCGGGGGCTTCCTGTCCACAGCCTCAACGTGCCCTGCGGGCACATGGGTACCGCAAAATTTGTGGCCGTGGCTGGTGAAGGGGAGCGGAAACGTCGACTGGCCAGGTCGTCCGCGAAAACGTCCGGATCGGGCCGGTCGGCGTCCGAGTCGCTGTCGCTATGGTACGCCCACTGGAGGAAGGCCTCCACATCAGGCAGTTGGGGGAGGGGCGGGCTCAGAGGGGGAGGGGCCACACTGATCAGAGACCAAATCAGAGTTAAGTCAACAACATTGAGGTTCGGTTCCTAAGTGACAATGGTTTTCAAACAGTGGATTCCAACAGCTGTATGCATTGTAATGTAGGAAATACAACAAGGAAGTCTACTGCATCATCTAGATCTCACCATGTTGACACCTACGGAGCCGAATAGAAGCCACCACGATGCTAATTCAATTAGCAGAAAACTAAAAATGTGGTACTCAAGTAAAGCAACTAACTAAAAACGAATATTACACAACTATTCTTTAAAAAACAGTCATCGGTAAGTATGACATCACAGTACCTGGTGAGGAGGCTGGGGGGGTAGCCCTTAATTGGGTATTCCTCCTGTTTCTTCCTCTGGAGGGGTGCAGGTACGATCCTCCCGTTGCTCTGTCCAGAGTCTCTGCCCTCCGCCGACTCCATCCTAAAACAGTTCTCTGCCTCCGCGTCACTGCTGGAGTCTGGGGAGGGAGGGAGGAGAAGAGAGAGGGAGGAGAAGAGAGAGAGAGGGAGGAGAAGAGAGAGGGAGGGAAGGAAAGAGACAGCAGCTTATAGACAAGTAAAGGAGTAAAATAACAGAGAAGAGAAGCCAAACGAGAACTCAGAAGGAATGAAAATAAGCTCAGCACCACAGCAGTAAATGCAGCCTCCAACAGAGAGATAATGAATCTAGTCCTAGCCAGTCAACAGAGAGATAATGAATCTAGTCCTAGCCAGTCAACAGAGAGATAATGAATCTAGTCCTAGCCAGTCAACAGAGAGATAATGAATCTAGTCCTAGCCAGTCAACAGTGAGATAATGAATCTAGTCCTAGCCAGTCAACAGTGGAGTGGCATTAGGGAGCAGTCCTAACAGTGGCCCAAATGGCACCCTATTCCCTATATAGTGCACTACATGGCTCTGGTCTAAAGTAGTGCACTATGTAGGGAATAGGGTGTCATTTGGGACTGATTCTGAGACTAGCCTCTATCATCCTGGTGCCCCACCTCTGGCCCGCTCCAGGCATGAGTCACGCCCATTTTCAGACCTGTGTGGAACCAGATGGAATGTCTCACAGAGGAGAGAGCTAGCAGGACTGGAGCAGGGAAAGGGCATTGCCATTAGCGCGTCCTTCTCTGGGAACAGCGGCATTCCTGATAGCGGACTACTAACATTGTGACCGTTAACTCTGGATACTGTTAGTAGCGTGTTTATGTATCCACTGGAAACTACCTCCTCACATCCCTTTTACCGTATTCGGACTAAAAGCTAGCCAATGAGGTCGGCTACAACAATATATTCCAGTATGTTCCGGTCCTCACCCTCGCTGCCGGCCCTCAGGATGGAGTCAGACATAAAGCTGAGGGTACGTGACTCCACCGAGTCAAAGCTCAGGACAGACTTAAAGCTCTCCACAGAGTCCTCTCTGCTGTAGCCGGGTGGCTGGGAATGGGTTAGCGGTAGCAGCTGGTCCCCTCTCTCTGGGTAGCACACCTCACTGGAGCCACTGGCCCTCACACTGCCTCTGGGGGCCTCTTCTAGAGCCTGGGAGAGAGAGGGGAGAGACAGAATCCTTAAAAAAGGGGGAAAGTATTTCAGATGCATTTTATTTAGCTTCGCATATTTAACACATTGGTTCCATTGTACAGGGCAAAGTACATCTAAGCCTCGTCGTCCCTAAAAGGCCTTGAGGTTGAGCTGAGGGTTAAGGTGAGGGGTTAGGATGAGGCGTTAGGGAGGATGTTACCTTGGACAGAGCGATGCCCAATAGTCCCTCGAATGCTTTGAGGTTGAGTTGAGGACCAGAGTAGAAGGGGTCCACCTGAGCCTTCCGCCCAAGCCAGTAGATGGTGATTAGAACCTGGAGGAGGAGAGGACAGATCACTGCATTGGGCAGGAGCTTTATCCTTCATTATGAGGTAGAGGATAGTCATAGTGGGGGAGGGGGTGAGGTAGAGGATAGTCATAGTAGGGGGGGTGAGGTAGAGGATAGTCATAGTGGGGGAGGGGGTGAGGTAGAGGATAGTCATAGTAGGGGGGGTGAGGTAGAGGATAGTCATAGTGGGGGAGGGGGTGAGGTAGAGGATAGTCATAGTAGGGGGGGTGAGGTAGAGGATAGTCATAGTGGGGGAGGGGGTGAGGTAGAGGATAGTCATAGTAGGGGGGGGTGAGGTAGAGGATAGTCATAGTGGGGGGGTGAAGTAGGGGATAGTCATAGTAGGGGGGGTGAGGTAGAGGATAGTCATAGTGGGGGGGGGGGGGGTGAGGTAGAGGATAGTCATAGTAGGGGGGGTGAGGTAGAGGACAGTCATAGTAGGGGGGGTGAGGTAGAGGATAGTCATAGCAGGGGGGTGAGGTAGAGGATAGTCATAGCAGGGGGGTGAGGTAGAGGATAGTCATAGTAGGGGGGGGTGAGGTAGAGGATAGTCATAGTAGGGGGGGGTGAGGTAGAGGATAGTCATAGTAGGGGGGGTGAGGTAGAGGATAGTCATAGTAGGGGGGGTGAGGTAGAGGATAGTCATAGTAGGGGGGGTGAGGTAGAGGATAGTCATAGTAGGGGGGGTGAGGTAGAGGATAGTCATAGTAGGGGAGGTGAGGTAGAGGCTAGTCATAGTAGGGGGGGTGAGGTAGAGGATAGTCATAGTAGGGGGGGTGAGGTAGAGGATAGTCATAGTAGGGGGGGTGAGGTAGAGGATAGTCATAGTAGGGGGGGTGAGGTAGAGGATAGTCATAGTAGGGGGGGTGAGGTAGAGGATAGTCATAGTAGGGGGTGAGGTAGAGGATAGTCATAGTGGAGGGCGTGAGGTAGAGGATAGTCATAGTGGGGGAGGGGGTGAGGTAGAGGATAGTCATAGTAGGGGGGGTGAGGTAGAGGATAGTCATAGTAGGGGGGTGAGGATAGTCATAGTGGGGGAGGGCGTGAGGTAGAGGATAGTCATAGTAGGGGGGGTGAGGTAGAGGATAGTCATAGTAGGGGGGGTGAGGTAGAGGATAGTCATAGTAGGGGGGGTGAGGTAGAGGACAGTCATAGTAGGGGGGGGTGAGGTAGAGGATAGTCATAGTAGGGGGGGTGAGGTAGAGGATAGTCATAGTAGGGGGGGTGAGATAGAGGATAGTCATAGTGGGGGAGGGGGTGAGGTAGAGGATAGTCATAGTAGGGGGGGTGAGGTAGAGGATAGTCATAGTGGGGGAGGGGGTGAGGTAGAGGATAGTCATAGTAGGGGGGGGTGAGGTAGAGGATAGTCATAGTGGGGGAGGGGGTGAGGTAGAGGATAGTCATAGTAGGGGGGGTGAGGTAGAGGATAGTCATAGTAGGGGGGGTGAGGTAGAGGCTAGTCATAGTAGGGGAGGTGAGGTAGAGGCTAGTCATAGTAGGGGGGGTGAGGTAGAGGATAGTCATAGTAGGGGGGGTGAGGTAGAGGATAGTCATAGTAGGGGGGGTGAGGTAGAGGATAGTCATAGTAGGGGGGGTGAGGTAGAGGATAGTCATAGTGGGGGAGGGGGTGAGGTAGAGGATAGTCATAGTAGGGGGGGTGAGGTAGAGGATAGTCATAGAGGGGGAGGGGGTGAGGTAGAGGATAGTCATAGTAGGGGGGGTGAGGTAGGGGATAGTCATAGTGGGGGGGTGAGGTAGAGGATAGTCATAGTGGGGGGGGGGTGAGGTAGAGGATAGTCATAGTAGGGGGGGTGAGGTAGAGGACAGTCATAGTAGGGGGGGGTGAGGTAGAGGATAGTCATAGTAGGGGGGGTGAGGTAGAGGATAGTCATAGTAGGGGGGGTGAGGTAGAGGATAGTCATAGTAGGGGGGGTAAAGGATAGTCATAGTGGGGGGTAGAGGATAGTCATAGTAGGGGGGTGAGGTAGAGGATAGTCATAGTGGAGGGCGTGAGGTAGAGGATAGTCATAGTAGGGGGGGTGAGGTAGAGGATAGTCATAGCAGGGGGGGTGAGGTAGAGGATAGTCATAGTAGGGGGGGTGAGGTAGAGGATAGTCATAGTAGGGGGGGTGAGGTAGAGGATAGTCATAGTGGAGGGCGTGAGGTAGAGGATAGTCATAGTAGGGGGGGTGAGGTAGAGGATAGTCATAGTGGGGGGGTGAGGTAGAGGATAGTCATAGTAGGGGGGGTGAGGTAGAGGATAGTCATAGTAGGGGGGTGAGGTAGAGGATAGTCATAGTAGGGGGGGTGAGGTAGAGGATAGTCATAGTAGGGGGGGTGAGGTAGAGGATAGTCATAGTAGGGGGGGTGAGGTAGAGGATAGTCATAGTAGGGGGGTTGAGGTAGAGGATAGTCATAGTAGGGGGGGTGAGGTAGAGGATAGTCATAGTGGGGGGGGTGAGGTAGAGGATAGTCATAGTAGGGGGGGGGTGAGGTAGAGGATAGTCATAGTAGGGGGGTGAGGTAGAGGATAGTCATAGTAGGGGGGGTGAGGTGGAGGATAGTCATAGTAGGGGGGTGAGGTAGAGGATAGTCATAGTAGGGGGGGTGAGGTGGAGGATAGTCATAGTAGGGGGGTGAGGTAGAGGATAGTCATAGTAGGGGGGTGAGGTAGAGGATAGTCATAGTAGGGGGGGTGAGGATAGTCATAGTAGGGGGGGTGAGGTAGAGGATAGTCATAGCGGGGGGGTGAAGTAGAGGATAGTCATAGTAGGGGGGTGAGGTAGAGGATAGTCATAGTAGGGGGGGTGAGGTGGAGGATAGTCATAGTAGGGGGGTGAGGTAGAGGATAGTCATAGTAGGGGGGGTGAGGTAGAGGATAGTCATAGTAGGGGGGGTGAGGTGGAGGATAGTCATAGTAGGGGGGTGAGGTAGAGGATAGTCATAGTAGGGGGGGTGAGGTGGAGGATAGTCATAGTAGGGGGGTGAGGTAGAGGATAGTCATAGTAGGGGGGGTGAGGTGGAGGATAGTCATAGTAGGGGGGTGAGGTAGAGGATAGTCATAGTAGGGGGGGTGAGGTGGAGGATAGTCATAGTAGGGGGGGTGAGGTGGAGGATAGTCATAGTAGGGGGGGTGAGGTAGAGGATAGTCATAGTAGGGGGGGGTGGTGAGGTAGAGGATAGTCATAGTGGGGGAGGGGGTGAGGTAGAGGATAGTCATAGTAGGGGGGTGAGGTAGAGGATAGTCATAGTAGGGGGGTGAGGTAGAGGATAGTCATAGTAGGGGGGGTGAGGTGGAGGATAGTCATAGTAGGGGGGGTGAGGTAGAGGATAGTCATAGTAGGGGGGGGTGGTGAGGTAGAGGATAGTCATAGTAGGGGGGGGTGGTGAGGTAGAGGATAGTCATAGTGGGGGAGGGGGTGAGGTAGAGGATAGTCATAGTGGGGGAGGGGGTGAGGTAGAGGATAGTCATAGTAGGGGGGGTGAGGTAGAGGATAGTCATAGTAGGGGGGGTGAGGTAGAGGATAGTCATAGTAGGGGGGTGAGGTAGAGGATAGTCATAGTAGGGGGGGTGGTGAGGTAGAGGATAGTCATAATAGGGGGGTGGTGAGGTAGAGGATAGTCATAATAGGGGGGGTGAGGTAGAGGATAGTCATAGTAGGGGGGGTGAGGTAGAGGATAGTCATAGTAGGGGGGGTGAGGTAGAGGATAGTCATAGTAGGGGGGGTGAGGTAGAGGATAGTCATAGTAGGGGGGGTGAGGTAGAGGATAGTCATAGTAGGGGGGGTGAGGTAGAGGACAGTCATAGTAGGGGGGGTGAGGTAGAGGACAGTCATAGTAGGGGGGGTGAGGTAGAGGATAGTCATAGTAGGGGGGTGAGGTAGAGGATAGTCATAGTAGGGGGGGTGAGGTAGAGGATAGTCATAGTAGGGGGGGTGAGGTAGAGGATAGTCATAGTAGGGGGGGTGAGGTAGAGGACAGTCATAGTAGGGGGGGGTGAGGTAGAGGATAGTCATAGTAGGGGGGGGTGAGGTAGAGGATAGTCATAGTAGGGGGGGTGAGGTAGAGGATAGTCATAGTAGGGGGGGTGAGGTAGAGGATAGTCAGTGGGGGGTGAGAGAGGATAGTCATAGTAGGGGGGGTGAGGTAGAGGATAGTCATAGTAGGGGAGGGTGAGGTAGAGGATAGTCATAGTAGGGGGGGTGAGGTAGAGGATAGTCATAGTAGGGGGGGTGAGGTAGAGGATAGTCATAGTAGGGGGGTGAGGTAGAGGATAGTCATAGTAGGGGGGGTGAGGTAGAGGATAGTCATAGTAGGGGGGGTGAGGTAGAGGATAGTCATAGTAGGGGGGGTGAGGTAGAGGATAGTCATAGTAGGGGAGGTGAGGTAGAGGATAGTCATAGTAGGGGGGGTGAGGTAGAGGACATTCATAGTAGGGGGGGTGGTGAGGTAGAGGATAGTCATAGTAGGGGGGGTGAGGTCGAGGATAGTCATAGAAGGGGGGGGTGAGGTAGAGGATAGTCATAGTAGGGGGGGTGAGGTAGAGGACAGTCATAGTGGGGGGGTGAGGTAGAGGATAGTCATAGTAGGGGGGGTGAGGTAGAGGACAGTCATAGTAGGGGGGGGTGAGGTAGAGGACAGTCATAGTGGGGGGGTGAGGTAGAGGATAGTCATAGTAGGGGGGGTGAGGTAGAGGACAGTCATAGTAGGGGGGTGAGGTAGAGGACAGTCATAGTAGGGGGGTGAGGTAGAGGATAGTCATAGTAGGGGGGGTGAGGTAGAGGATAGTCATAGTAGGGGGGGTGAGGTAGAGGACAGTCATAGTGGGGGGGTGAGGTAGAGGATAGTCATAGTGGGGGGGTGAGGTAGAGGATAGTCATAGTGGGGGGGTGAGGTAGAGGACAGTCATAGTAGGGGGGTGAGGTAGAGGATAGTCATAGTGGGGGGGTGAGGTAGAGGATAGTCATAGTAGGGGGGGTGAGGTAGAGGATAGTCATAGCTGGGGGGGTGAGGTAGAGGATAGTCATAGTAGGGGGGGTGAGGTAGAGGATAGTCATAGTAGGGGAGGGGGTGAGGTAGAGGATAGTCAGTGGGGGGGGGTGAGGTAGAGGATAGTCAGTGGGGGGGGGGTAGAGGATAGTCAGTGGGGGGGGTGAGGTAGAGGATAGTCATAGTGGGGGGGGGTGAGGTAGAGGATAGTCATAGTGGAGGGGGGGTGAGGTAGAGGATAGTCATAGTAGGGGGGTGAGGTAGAGGATAGTCATAGTAGGGGGGGTGGGGTAGAGGATAGTCATAGTAGGGGGGGGTGAGGTAGAGGATAGTCATAGTAGGGGGGGTGAGGTAGAGGATAGTCATAGTGGGGGGGGGTGAGGTAGAGGATAGTCATAGTGGGGGGTGAGGTAGAGGATAGTCATAGTAGGGGAGGTGAGGTAGAGGATAGTCATAGTAGGGGAGGTGAGGTAGAGGATAGTCATAGTAGGGGAGGTGAGGTAGAGGATAGTCATAGTGGGGGGGTGAGGTAGAGGATAGTCATAGTGGGGGGGTGAGGTAGAGGATAGTCATAGTAGGGGGGGTAGAGGATAGTCATAGTAGGGGGGTTAGAGGATAGTCATAGTAGGGGGGGTGAGGTAGAGGATAGTCATAGTGGGGGGGTAGAGGATAGTCATAGTAGGGGGGTGAGGTAGAGGATAGTCATAGTGGGGGGGTAGAGGATAGTCATAGTAGGGGGGTAGAGGATAGTCATAGTGGGGGGGTGAGGTAGAGGATAGTCATAGTGGGGGGGGTGAGGTAGAGGATAGTCATAGTGGGGGGTGAGGTACAGGATAGTCATAGTGGGAGGGTGAGGTAGAGGATAGTCATAGTAGGGGGGGTGAGGTAGAGGATAATCATAGTGGGGGGTGAGGTAGAGGATAGTCATAGTGGGGGGGTGACGTAGAGGATAGTCATAGTGGGGGGGTAGAGGATAGTCATAGTGGGGGGGGTAGAGGATAGTCATAGTAGGGGGGGTGAGGTAGAGGATAGTCATAGTAAGGGGGTGAGGTAGAGGATAGTCATAGTGGGGGGTAGAGGATAGTCATAGTGGGGGGGGTAGAGGATAGTCATAGTAGGGGGGGTGAGGTAGAGGATAGTCATAGTGGGGGGGTAGAGGATAGTCATAGTGGGGGGGATAGAGGATAGTCATGGTAGGGGGGTGAGGTAGAGGATAGTCATAGTGGGGGGTAGAGGATAGTCATAGTAGGGGGGTAAGGTAGAGGATAGTCATAGTGGGGGGGTGAGGTAGAGGATAGTCATAGTAGGGGGGGTGAGGTAGAGGATAGTCATAGTGGGGGGGTAGAGGATAGTCATAGTAGGGGGGTGAGGTAGAGGATAGTCATAGTAGGGGGGGTAGAGGATAGTCATAGTAGGGGGGTGAGGTAGAGGATAGTCATAGTGGGGGGGGTAGAGGATAGTCATAGTGGGGGGGTGAGGTAGAGGATAGTCATAGTAGGGGGGGTGAGGTAGAGGATAGTCATAGTAGGGGGGGTGAGGTAGAGGATAGTCATAGTAGGGGGGGTGAGGTAGAGGATAGTCATAGTAGGGGGGGTGAGGTAGAGGATAGTCATAGTAGGGGGGGTGAGGTAGAGGATAGTCATAGTAGGGGGGTGAGGTAGAGGATAGTCATAGTTGGGGGGGTGAGGTAGAGGATAGTCATAGTGGGGGGGGTGAGGTAGAAGATAGTCATAGTGGGGGGGTGAGGTAGAGGATAGTCATAGTAGGGGGGGTAAAGGATAGTCATAGTGGGGGGGTGAGGTAGAGGATAGTCATAGTGGGGGGGGGTAAGGTAGAGGATAGTCATAGTGGGGGGGGTGAGGTAGAGGATAGTCATAGTGGGGGGGTGAGGTAGAGGATAGTCATAGTTGGGGGGTGAGGTAGAGGATAGTCATAGCGGGGGAGGGGGTGAGGTAGAGGATAGTCATAGTTGGGGGGTGAGGTAGAGGATAGTCATAGCGGGGGAGGGGGTGAGGTAGAGGATAGTCATAGCGGGGGGGGTGAGGTAGAGGATAGTCATAGTGGGGGGGTAGAGGATAGTCATAGTAGGGGGGTGAGGTAGAGGATAGTCATAGTAGGGGGGTGAGGTAGAGGATAGTCATAGTAGGGGGGTGAGGTAGAGGATAGTCATAGTAGGGGGGGTAGAGGATAGTCATAGTGGGGGGGTGAGGTAGAGGATAGTCATAGTAGGGGGGGTGAGGTAGAGGATAGTCATAGCGGGGGAGGGGGTGAGGTAGAGGATAGTCATAGTTGGGGGGTGAGGTAGAGGATAGTCATAGCGGGGGAGGGGGTGAGGTAGAGGATAGTCATAGCGGGGGGGTGAGGTAGAGGATAGTCATAGCGGGGGGGTGAGGTAGAGGATAGTCATAGCGGGGGAGGGGGTGAGGTAGAGGATAGTCATAGCGGGGGAGGGGGTGAGGTAGAGGATAGTCATAGCGGGGGAGGGGGTGAGGTAGAGGATAGTCATAGTGGGGGGGGTGAGGTAGAGGATAGTCATAGTAGGGGGGGTGAGGTAGAGGATAGTCATAGTGGGGGGGGGTGAGGTAGAGGATAGTCATAGTAGGGGGGGTGAGGTAGAGAATAGTCATAGTAGGGGGGTAGAGGATAGTCATAGTGGGGGGGTGAGGTAGAGGATAGTCATAGTAGGGGGGGTGAGGTAGAGGATAGTCATAGTAGGGGGGGTGAGGTAGAGGATAATCATAGTAGGGGGTGAGGTAGAGGATAGTCATAGTAGGGGGGGTGAGGTAGAGGATAGTCATAGTAGGGGGGTGAGGTAGAGGATTGTCATAGTGGGGGGTAGAGGATAGTCATAGTGGGGGGGTGAGGTAGAGGATAGTCATAGTGGGGGGGTAGAGGATAGTCATAGTGGGGGGTAGAGGATAGTCATAGTAGGGGGGTTGAGGTAGAGGATAGTCATAGTGGGGGGGGTAGAGGATAGTCATAGTGGGGGGGGTAGAGGATAGTCATAGTAGGGGGGTGAGGTAGAGGATAGTCATAGTAGGGGGGGTGAGGTAGAGAATAGTCATAGTGGGGGGGTAGAGAATAGTCATAGTGGGTGGTGAGGTAGAGGATAGTCATAGTAGGGGGGGTGAGGTAGAGGATAGTCATAGTAGGGGGGGTGAGGTAGAGGATAGTCATAGTAGGGGGGGTGAGGTAGAGGATAGTCATAGTAGGGGGGGTGAGGTAGAGGATAGTCATAGTAGGGGGGGTGAGGTAGAGGATAGTCATAGTAGGGGGGGTGAGGTAGAGGATAGTCATAGTAGGGGGGGTGAGGTAGAGGATAGTCATAGTAGGGGGGGTGAGGTAGAGGATAGTCATAGTGGGGGGGGTGAGGTAGCGGATAGTCATAGTAGGGGGGGTGAGGTAGAGGATAGTCATAGCGGGGGAGGGGGTGAGGTAGAGGATAGTCATATTAGGGGGGTGAGGTAGAGGATAGTCATAGTGGGGGGTAGAGGATAGTCATAGTAGGGGGGGTGAGGTAGAGGATAGTCATAGTAGGGGGGTTGAGGTAGAGGATAGTCATAGTGGGGGGGTAGAGGATAGTCATAGTGGGGGGGTAGAGGATAGTCATAGTAGGGGGGGTGAGGTAGAGGATAGTCATAGTAGGGGGGGTAAAGGATAGTCATAGTGGGGGGGTGAGGTAGAGGATAGTCATAGTGGGGGGGGTAAGGTAGAGGATAGTCATAGTGGGGGGGGTGAGGTAGAGGATAGTCATAGTGGGGGGGTGAGGTAGAGGATAGTCATAGTTGGGGGGTGAGGTAGAGGATAGTCATAGCGGGGGAGGGGGTGAGGTAGAGGATAGTCATAGTTGGGGGGTGAGGTAGAGGATAGTCATAGCGGGGGAGGGGGTGAGGTAGAGGATAGTCATAGCGGGGGGGGGTGAGGTAGAGGATAGTCATAGTGGGGGGGTAGAGGATAGTCATAGTAGGGGGGTGAGGTAGAGGATAGTCATAGTAGGGGGGTGAGGTAGAGGATAGTCATAGTAGGGGGGGTAGAGGATAGTCATAGTGGGGGGGTGAGGTAGAGGATAGTCATAGTAGGGGGGGTGAGGTAGAGGATAGTCATAGCGGGGGAGGGGGTGAGGTAGAGGATAGTCATAGTTGGGGGGTGAGGTAGAGGATAGTCATAGCGGGGGAGGGGGTGAGGTAGAGGATAGTCATAGCGGGGGGGTGAGGTAGAGGATAGTCATAGCGGGGGGGTGAGGTAGAGGATAGTCATAGCGGGGGAGGGGGTGAGGTAGAGGATAGTCATAGCGGGGGAGGGGGTGAGGTAGAGGATAGTCATAGCGGGGGAGGGGGTGAGGTAGAGGATAGTCATAGTGGGGGGGGTGAGGTAGAGGATAGTCATAGTAGGGGGGGTGAGGTAGAGGATAGTCATAGTGGGGGGGGTGAGGTAGAGGATAGTCATAGTAGGGGGGGTGAGGTAGAGAATAGTCATAGTAGGGGGGTAGAGGATAGTCATAGTGGGGGGGGTGAGGTAGAGGATAGTCATAGTAGGGGGGGTGAGGTAGAGGATAGTCATAGTAGGGGGGGTGAGGTAGAGGATAATCATAGTAGGGGGTGAGGTAGAGGATAGTCATAGTAGGGGGGGTGAGGTAGAGGATAGTCATAGTAGGGGGGTGAGGTAGAGGATAGTCATAGTGGGGGGTAGAGGATAGTCATAGTGGGGGGGTGAGGTAGAGGATAGTCATAGTGGGGGGGTAGAGGATAGTCATAGTGGGGGGTAGAGGATAGTCATAGTAGGGGGGTTGAGGTAGAGGATAGTCATAGTGGGGGGGGTAGAGGATAGTCATAGTGGGGGGGGTAGAGGATAGTCATAGTAGGGGGGTGAGGTAGAGGATAGTCATAGTAGGGGGGGTGAGGTAGAGAATAGTCATAGTGGGGGGGTAGAGAATAGTCATAGTGGGTGGTGAGGTAGAGGATAGTCATAGTAGGGGGGGTGAGGTAGAGGATAGTCATATTAGGGGGGGTGAGGTAGAGGATAGTCATAGTAGGGGGGGTGAGGTAGAGGATAGTCATAGTAGGGGGGGTGAGGTAGAGGATAGTCATAGTAGGGGGGGTGAGGTAGAGGATAGTCATAGTAGGGGGGGTGAGGTAGAGGATAGTCATAGTAGGGGGGGTGAGGTAGAGGATAGTCATAGTAGGGGGGGTGAGGTAGAGGATAGTCATAGTGGGGGGGGTGAGGTAGCGGATAGTCATAGTAGGGGGGGTGAGGTAGAGGATAGTCATAGCGGGGGAGGGGGTGAGGTAGAGGATAGTCATATTAGGGGGGTGAGGTAGAGGATAGTCATAGTGGGGGGTAGAGGATAGTCATAGTAGGGGGGGTGAGGTAGAGGATAGTCATAGTAGGGGGGTTGAGGTAGAGGATAGTCATAGTGGGGGGGTAGAGGATAGTCATAGTGGGGGGGTAGAGGATAGTCATAGTAGGGGGGGTGAGGTAGAGGATAGTCATAGTAGGGGGGTGAGGTAGAGGATAGTCATAGTGGGGGGGTGAGGTAGAGGATAGTCATAGTGGGGGGGTAGAGGATAGTCATAGTGGGGGGGTGAGGTAGAGGATAGTCATAGTAGGGGGGGTGAGGTAGGGGATAGTCATAGTAGGGGGGGTGAGGTAGAGGATAGTCATAGTGGGGGGGTGAGGTAGAGGATAGTCATAGTGGGGGGGTGAGGTAGAGGATAGTCATAGTGGGGGGGTGAGGTAGAGGATAGTCATAGTAGGGGGGGTGAGGTAGAGGATAGTCATAGTGGGGGGGTGAGGTAGAGGATAGTCATAGTAGGGGGGGTGAGGTAGAGGATAGAGGATAGTCATAGTAGGGGGGGTGAGGTAGAGGATAGTCATAGTAGGGGGGTGAGGTAGAGGATAGTCATAGTAGGGGGGGTGAGGTAGAGGATAGTCATAGTAGGGGGGTGAGGTAGAGGATAGTCATAGTAGGGGGGGTGAGGTAGAGGATAGTCATAGTGGGGGGTAGAGGATAGTCATAGTAGGGGGGGTGAGGTAGAGGATAGTCATAGTAGGGGGGGTGAGGTAGAGGATAGTCATAGTGGGGGGGGTGAGGTAGAGGACAGTCATAGTAGGGGGGGAGGTAGAGGATAGTCATAGTAGCGGGGGTGAGGTAGAGGATAGTCATAGCGGGGGGGTGAGGTAGAGGATAGTCATAGCGGGGGGGTGAGGTAGAGGATAGTCGTCATGGGGGGTAGAGGATAGTCATAGCGGGGGGGTGAGGTAGAGGATAGTCATAGCGGGGGGGTGAGGTAGAGGATAGTCGTCATGGGGGGTCAGGTAGAGGATAGTCATAGCGGGGGGGTGAGGTAGAGGATAGTCGTCATGGGGGGTGAGGTAGAGGATAGTCATAGCGGGGGGGTGAGGTAGAGGATAGTCGTCATGGGGTAGAGGATAGTCATAGCGGGGGGGTGAGGTAGAGGATAGTCGTCATGGGGTAGAGGATAGTCATAGCGGGGGGGTGAGGTAGAGGATAGTCGTCATGGGGGGTGAGGTAGAGGATAGTCATAGCGGGGGGGTGAGGTAGAGGATAGTCGTCATGGGGGGTAGAGGACAGTCATAGTAGGGCTGGTTCCTGTTATAATGTAGACTAGAGGACAGTCATAGTGGGGCTGGTTCCTGTTATAATGTAGACTAGAGGACAGTCATAGTGGGGCTGGTTCCTGTTATAATGTAGACTAGAGGACAGTCATAGTAGGGCTGGTTCCTGTTATAATGTAGACTAGAGGACAGTCATAGTAGGGCTGGTTCCTGTTATAATGTAGACTAGAGGACAGTCATAGTAGGGCTGGTTCCTGTTATAATGTAGACTAGAGGACAGTCATAGTAGGGCTGGTTCCTGTTATAATGTAGACTAGAGGACAGTCATAGTAGGGCTGGTTCCTGTTATAATGTAGACTAGAGGACAGTCATAGTAGGGCTGGTTCCTGTTATAATGTAGACTAGAGGACAGTCATAGCAGGGCTGGTTCCTGTTACACAGTAAAAGCATTTGCGATGGAAATGATGAAAGTTCCAAGTTACAGCTCAATCCCGTTCTAGCTTCCCCAGATCTTTCAGTGAACACAAACAATTAAAAAGTACATGTTCACTTACGTTTTTCAGCCTCCTTTTGCCCTCTACACGCCTGAGAAGGAAAGGAGGGGATTTCTTAGTCTGAGCAAAGACACACACACTGACTAATGTTTACCCATGGCTTCCCAATAATAAAGGTGATCCATTATGACAGTCAATAAAGTATTATTCTGTTTAAATATGAAGCAGATGCTAAGCTACTGTTTTGCTAGCACAGACTGGAATATGTTCCGGGATTCTTCCGATGGCATTGAGGAGTATACCACATCAGTCACTGGCTTCATCAGTAAGTGCATCGATGACGTCGTCCCCACAGTGACCATACGTACATATCCCAACCAGAAGCCATGGATTACAGGCAACATCCGCACTGAGCTAAAGGGTAGAGCTTCCGCTTTCAAGGAGCTGGACACTAACCCGGAAGCTTATAAGAAATCCTGCTACGCCCTCCGATGAACCTTCAAACAGGCAAAGCGTCAATACATGACTAAGATCGAATCGTACTACACTGGCTACGACTCTCGGATGTGGCAGGGCTTGCAAACTATTACAGACTACAAAAGGGAAGCACAGCCGCGAGCTGCCCAGTGACACGAGCTTACCAGACAGGCTAAATCACTTCTATGCTCGCTTCGAGGCAAGCAACACTGAAACATGCATGAGAGCATCAGCTGTTCCGGACGACTGTGTGGTCGCGCTCTCCGTAGCCGATGTGAGTAAGACTTTTAAGCAGGTCAACATTCACAAGGCCGCAGGGCCAGACGGATTACCAGGACGTGTACTCCGAGCATGTGCTGACCAACTGGCAAGTGTCTTCACTAACATTTTCAACATGTCCCTGACTGAGTCTGTAATACCAACATGTTTCAAGCAGACCACCATAGTCCCTGTGCCCAAGAACACTAAGATAACCTGCCTAAATGACTACCGACCCGTAGCACTCACGTCTGTAGCCATGAAGTGCTTTGAAAGGCTGGTCATGGCTCACATCAACACCATTATCCCAGAAATCCTAGACCCACTCCAATTTGCATACCGCCCCAACAGATCCACAGATGATGCAATCTCTATTGCACTCCACACTGCCCTTTCACACCTGGACAAGAGGAACACCTATGTGAGAATGCTATTCATTGACTACAGCTCAGTGTTCAACACCATAGTGCCCTCAAAGCTCATCGCTAAGGACCCTGGGACTAAACACCTCCCTCTGCAACTGGATCCTGGACTTCCTGACGGGCCGCCCCCAGGTGGTAAGGGTAGGTAACAACACATCTGCCACACTGATCCTCAACACGGGGGCCCCTCAGGGGTGCGTGCTCAGTCCCCTCCTGTACTCCCTGTTCACCCATGACTGCATGGCCAGGCACGACTCCAACACCATCATTAAGTTTGCTGATGACAACAGTGGTAGGCCTGATCACTGACAACGATGAGACAGCCTATAGGGAGGAGGACAGAGACCTGGCCGTGTGGTGCCAGGATAACAACCTCTCCCTCAACGATGAGACAGCCTATAGGGAGGAGGTCAGAGACCTGGCCGTGTGGTGCCAGGATAACAACCTCTCCCTCAACGATGAGACAGCCTATAGGGAGGAGGTCAGAGACCTGGCCGTGTGGTGCCAGGATAACAACCTCTCCCTCAACGATGAGACAGCCTATAGGGAGGAGGTCAGAGACCTGGCCGTGTGGTGCCAGGATAACAACCTCTCCCTCAACGTGATCAAGACAAAGGAGATGATTGTGGACTACAGGAAAAAAAAAAAGAGGACTGAGCACGCCCCCATTCTCATTGACGGGGCTGTAGTGGAACAGGTTGAGAGCTTCAAGTTCCTTGGTGTCCACATCACCAACAAACTATCATGGTCCAAGCACACCAAGAGTCGTGAAGAGGGCACGACAAAGCCTATTCCCCCTCAGGAGACTGAAAAATATTTGTAATGGGTCCTCAGATCCTCAAAAAGATTATACAGCTGCACCATCGAGAGCATCCTGACTGGTTGCATCACCGCCTGGTATGGCAACTGCTCGGCATCCGACCGCAAGGCACTACAGAGGGTAGTACGTACGGTCCAGTACATCACTACTCTGTTTATTATCTATGCATAGTGACTTTAATAGCTACCTACATGTACTTATGTTCCTAGCTCCTAGCAGTGCAGCTAAATGCTTGTGTTACTAGCTCCTAGCAGTGCAGCTAAATGCTTGTGTTCCTAGCTCCTAGCAGTGCAGCTAAATGCTTGTGTTCCTAGCTCCTAGCAGTGCAGCTAAATGCTTGTGTTCCTAGCTCCTAGCAGTGCAGCTAAATGCTTGTGTTACTAGCTCCTAGCAGTGCAGCTAAATGCTTGTGCTACTAGCTCCTAGCAGTGCAGCTAAATGCTTGTGTTACTAGCTCCTAGCAGTGCAGCTAAATGCTTGTGTTACTAGCTCCTAGCAGTGCAGCTAAATGCTTGTGTTCCTAGCTCCTAGCAGTGCAGCTAAATGCTTGTGTTCCTAGCTCCTAGCAGTGCAGCTAAATGCTTGTGTTACTAGCTCCTAGCAGTGCAGATAAATGCTTGTGTTACTAGCTCCTAGCAGTGTAGTAAAAATGTCAAACAAAATAATTATCAAAACTAGAAGCAAGAAATCAGGAATGTCAGTATGAATCCAGTTAACAGCCCAAATAACACTAACAGTAATCCAATCTATACATATATACAACAACCAGATAAACAAGGAATGTTATGTAGAGAGGTAGATATATCACAATGAGCTCTGTGAATAATCCGGTATGTGAATCCACAGTGTAAAAAAAACAGTATTAAATGAAACGGTCCAATGTTTAATGTCTCTATACACATGGGTTCGATTATGATTGACACCCTCCATTATGTTTAAATAGCCACTGTTAATATAAAGTATTATTCTGTTTAAATAGCCACTGATAATATAAAGTATTATTCTGTTTAAATAGCCACTGATAATATAAAGTATTATTCTGTTTAAATAGCCACTGTTAATATAAAGTATTATTCTGTTTAAATAGCCACTCTGATAATATAAAGTATTATTCTGTTTAAATAGCCACTGTTAATATAAAGTATTATTCTGTTTAAATAGCCACTGTTAATATAAAGTATTATTCTGTTTAAATAGCCACTGTTAATATAAAGTATTATTCTGTTTAAATAGCCACTGATAATATAAAGTATTATTCTGATTAAATAGCCACTGATAATACATGCCTCTCATTTGCAACACCACACTGTTGACTATTCATCTTGCCATTTGCTTTTTAGCTGCCTAGTCAAAACAGCTCCTTAAAAAATGGTGCTGTGAGACAGACAACCAACTATCAACACCATGCGATCACCGATAACACAGAACTAGCAGTATAACAGTATATAGGACAACCTAGCCACCACAAGCCAGTGCACGCATGCCATTAGGCCATCCAGTCAGGGTACACTAGCGTTCCAACCAGTGAGACAGAGGTCAAGAAATACGCGGGGAAAACACTAACTGAACATCGACAGGTGCTGCCTAATGATTTAAACATCACTATAAGTCCAGCAGCACTTGGGATAAAAGCATGTTCGTGTACATATTAACCCCTTCACTTCCATTTGCTTTGTTCTACAAATATCAATATATTTCACCAAATAAAATGTGTTGACCTGAAACTCAATTTTACCTGAGTGTGGCGCGTGTGGACAGGTCTTGCAGGTCTCCAGGGTGAAACAGCTGGGCCTCGTGCAGACCCAGCGTACCGCACGCTCTCAGAAACACATTGACATTGTCCTGGAGGAGAGGGAGGGGTAGAGAGGGAGGGGAGGGGAGGTAGAGAGGGAGGGGAGGGGGGGTAGAGAGGGAGGGGAGGGGAGGAGGAGAGGGAGGGTAGGGGAGGTAGAGAGGGAGGGAGGGGAGGGGAGGGGGGGTAGAGAGGGAGGGGAGGGGGGGTAGAGAGGGGGGAGAGGGAGGGGTAGAGAGGGAGGGGAGGGGAGGAAGAGAGGGAGGGGAGGGGAGGAGGAGAGGGAGGGGAGGGGGGGAGGAGAGGGAGGGAGGGGGGGAGGAGAGGGAGGGAGGGGAGGGGGGGTGGAGAGGGAGGGGAGGGGAGGAGGAGAGGTAGTGGGAGTTACCATACAGGACAAACATCAGAGAAGGCTTGGCCTATGGACGATCATATGAGCCGGTGGGAGGAGTCTCTCAACAGCTTTCCAGGATCCTTTCCAAAACACGTGAATATTTGGGGTTTGGCTAGCCGCTGAACCAAATGGGTTCAACTATCAGACTCAGTTTGTCACGTTCGTCACATCACAACGCTTCACTAGATCGTCGACGTTTCAGATCCGTCATACTAAGCAGGGAAACCACAGAGACTGACCAGACAGACCATCCCACTGCATTCTCATATGAACTCTAGAACGGCTGCACAGCCACAGGCACACAGGGAACTCACCAGTCCAGCCATGGGAGTAGACAGTGTGTTCATTCTCTTTATAATGCCTGGTTTCAACCGGTTGATTAGACTGAGAAAGGAGACAAGAGGGATGAATAGATGAGTTGGGGAGCGTGACCACCTGACCACACCAGGACCTGACACATAAACCAGTAAGGTGTTTACAGAAGCCCATCCTATGTGATTCATTCATCATTACCGGCAGAGCAGGACTCCATTCTCCAGATATACACTACAGTTCCCACAATACTCACCGGCAGAGCAGGACTCCATTCTCCAGATATACACTACAGTTCCCACAATACTCACTGGCAGAGCAGGACTCCATTCTCCAGATATACACTACAGTTCCCACAATACTCACTGGCAGAGCAGGACTCCATTCTCCAGATATAGACTACAGTTCCCACAATACTCACTGGCAGAGCAGGACTCCATTCTCCAGATATAGACTACAGTTCCCACAATACTCACTGGCAGAGCAGGACTCCATTCTCCAGATATAGACTACAGTTCCCACAATACTCACTGGCAGAGCAGGACTCCATTCTCCAGATATACACTACAGTTCCCACAATACTCACCGGCAGAGCAGGACTCCATTCTCCAGATATACACTACAGTTCCCACAATACTCACTGGCAAAGCAGGACTCCATTCTCCAGATATAGACTACAGTTCCCACAATACTCACTGGCAGAGCAGGACTCCATTCTCCAGATATAGACTACAGTTCCCACAATACTCACTGGCAGAGCAGGACTCCATTCTCCAGATATACACTACAGTTCCCACAATACTCACCGGCAGAGCAGGACTCCATTCTCCAGATATACACTACAGTTCCCACAATACTCACCGGCAGAGCAGGACTCCATTCTCCAGATATACACTACAGTTCCCACAATACTCACCGACAGAGCAGGACTCCATTCTCCAGATATACACTACAGTTCCCACAATACTCACCGGCAGAGCAGGACTCCATTCTCCAGATATAGACTACAGTTCCCACAATACTCACTGGCAGAGCAGGACTCCATTCTCCAGATATAGACTACAGTTCCCACAATACTCACTGGCAGAGCAGGACTCCATTCTCCAGGGCTGAGCGGAAGTTGTTGCATCCAAACGTTTTATTAGTCACTTCCTATTTACAGGGAGAGCAAAGAACAACGCCACATCTTAGATCACCTTAACAGAAATTAAACAAAAGCAAAACATGCAAGATACATTTTTCACTACATTTCCTCTTGGATCACTGAGATTATGATCTGTACTTATCTATTGCATAATTATGTTTTTTTGATCGAGATATTATGCATTTTTACCACAATTCTCATTAACGTAACGGTCAAAAAAGTAATAAACAAATCAATTTCTAATTTTTAAAAAATGACATTGCTCCCCTAATGAAAAGGTCTGAGTTCATAAACACTGAAAATTAAATAATACAATTATAATCTGACTTAATGCCGTCTCAGTAATGAGAAATAACATCATTCTGAAGAGATAAGCCAAGTGGGGTAAAGGAGGTGTTGGAGAATAACCACCTCATTCTGAACACATTTACTTATCTTCTACTACTCCTCTCGATGATGCATCATGGGTAATAAAACTTTAAAAACTGATAGGAGTTTTTACAGCAACTTGAAAAATTTTACGGTAATTAGATGTCCACAGACACTGTTTGTACGTAATATAG
This sequence comes from Coregonus lavaretus, assembly GCF_964263955.1. Lineage (NCBI taxonomy): Eukaryota > Metazoa > Chordata > Actinopteri > Salmoniformes > Salmonidae > Coregonus > Coregonus lavaretus. The sequence goes on from NW_028166514.1 coordinate 185,245, forward strand.
TTTAGTGAAGATTTCAACTATACTGAACAAATATATAAAACACAACATGTAAAGTGTTGGTTCCATGTTTCATGAGCTGAAATAAAAAGATCCCCGAAATGTTTCATACGCACAAAAGGCTTCTCTCTCAAATTGTGTGTAAAAATTCTGATTGGCTAGACCTGGCTCCCCAGTGGGTGGGCCTATGCCTTCCCAGGCCCACCCATGGCTGTGCCCCTGCCCAGTCATGTGAAATACATAGATTAGGGCCTAATTAATTTATTTCAATTAACCTATTTCCATATAGGAACTGTAACAGTAAAATCTTTGACATTGTTGCATGTTGTGTTTATTTTTGTTCAGTATAGTATACAATTTATGATTTATGGATTTGTGTTTTATTCAAATTGGTTTTTCTACAGTAAAATTGTATAATGACTCAAGAATTTAATCCGGACGCATTTTGGTCATGAGAATTTGGGGTGAAAATGGTAAATGTATTTAAAATAAGACAACTCGCCAAAAAGTAGACATCTTAGTCTTCAGAATAATAGTTGATTTTTGTAGATGCATCATGGTTTTGTAACTCAATTTGCTACTGACATTTTAAAAAACTGGTTTCATGAGATTCACCCAACTGAACAGCAGCAACACATCTACAAGCATGTGGGGACGATTAGAGATCACTCTCTCCCTCCCTGTATAATATAAACATTACTCTGGACCGGACCACTCACTGACCTCCCTCCCTGTATATAGTATAAACATTACTCTGGACCGGACCACTCACTGACCTCCCTCCCTGTATAGTATAAACATTACTCTGGACCGGACCACTCACTGACCTCCCTCCCTGTATAGGTTAAACATTACTCTGGACCGGACCACTCACTGACCTCCCTCCCTGTATATAGTATAAACATTACTCTGGACCGGACCACTCACTGACCTCCCTCCCTGTATATAGTATAAACATTACTCTGGACCGGACCACTCACTGACCTCCCTCCCTGTATAGTATAAACATTACTCTGGACCGGACCACTCACTGACCTCCCTCCCTGTATAGTATAAACATTACTCTGGACCGGACCACTCACTGACCTCCCTCCCTGTATAGTATAAACATTACTCTGGACCGGACCACTCACTGACCTCCCTCCCTCTATAGTATAAACATTACTCTGGACCGGACCATTCACTGACCTCCCTCCCTGTATATAGTATAAACATTACTCTGGACCGGACCACTCACTGACCTCCCTCCCTGTATAGTATAAACATTACTCTGGACCGGACCACTCACTGACCTCCCTCCCTGTATATAGTATAAACATTACTCTGGACCGGACCACTCACTGACCTCCCTCCCTGTATATAGTATAAACATTACTCTGGACCGGACCACTCACTGACCTCTGGACCGGACCACTCACTGACCTCCCTCCCTGTATAGTATAAACATTACTCTGGACCGGACCACTCACTGACCTCCCTCCCTGTATAGTATAAACATTACTCTGGACCGGACCACTCACTGACCTCCCTCCCTGTATAGTATAAACATTACTCTGGACCGGACCACTCACTGACCTCCCTCCCTGTATAGTATAAACATTACTCTGGACCGGACCACTCACTGACCTCCCTCCCTGTATACTCTGGACCGGACCACTCACTGACCTTCCTCCCTGTATAGTATAAATATTACTCTGGACCGGACCACTCACTGACCTCCCTCCCTGTATAGTATAAACATTACTCTGGACCGGACCACTCACTGACCTCCCTCCCTGTATAATATAAACATTACTCTGGACCGGACCACTCACTGACCTCCCTCCCTGTATACTCTGGACCGGACCACTCACTGACCTCCCTCCCTGTATATAGTATAAACATTACTCTGGACCGGACCACTCACTGACCTCCCTCCCTGTATATAGTATAAACATTACTCTGGACCGGACCACTCACTGACCTCCCTCCCTGTATAGTATAAACATTACTCTGGACCGGACCACTCACTGACCTCCCTCCCTGTATAGTATAAACATTACTCTGGACCGGACCACTCACTGACCTCCCTCCCTGTATAGGTTAAACATTACTCTGGACCGGACCACTCACTGACCTCCCTCCCTGTATATAGTATAAACATTACTCTGGACCGGACCACTCACTGACCTCCCTCCCTGTATAGTATAAACATTACTCTGGACCGGACCACTCACTGACCTCCCTCCCTGTATAGTATAAACATTACTCTGGACCGGACCACTCACTGACCTCCCTCCCTGGACCGGACCACTCACTGACCTCCCTCCCTGTATACTCTGGACCGGACCACTCACTGACCTCCCTCCCTGTATAATATAAACATTACTCTGGACCGGACCACTCACTGACCTCCCTCCCTGTATAGTATAAACATTACTCTGGACCGGACCACTCACTGACCTCCCTCCCTGTATATAGTATAAACATTACTCTGGACCGGACCACTCACTGACCTCCCTCCCTGTATAGTATAAACATTACTCTGGACCGGACCACTCTCTGACCTCCCTCCCTGTATAGTATAAACATTACTCTGGACCGGACCACTCACTGACCTCCCTCCCTGTATAGTATAAACATTACTCTGGACCGGACCACTCACTGACCTCCCTCCCTGTATAAACATTACTCTGGACCGGACCACTCACTGACCTCCCTCCCTGTATAGGTTAAACATTACTCTGGACCGGACCACTCACTGACCTCCCTCCCTGTATAGTATAAACATTACTCTGGACCGGACCACTCACTGACCTCCCTCCCTGTATAATATAAACATTACTCTGGACCGTACCACTCACTGACCTCCCTCCCTGTATAATATAAACATTACTCTGGACCGGACCACTCACTGACCTCCCTCCCTGTATAGTATAAACATTACTCTGGACCGGACCACTCACTGACCTCCCTCCCTGTATACTCTGGACCGGACCACTCACTGACCTCCCTCCCTGTATAGTATAAACATTACTCTGGACCGGACCACTCACTGACCTCCCTCCCTGTATAGTATAAACATTACTCTGGACCGGACCACTCACTGACCTCCCTCCCTGTATAATATAAACATTACTCTGGACCGGACCACTCACTGACCTCCCTCCCTGTATACTCTGGACCGGACCACTCACTGACCTCCCTCCCTGTATATAGTATAAACATTACTCTGGACCGGACCACTCACTGACCTCCCTCCCTGTATATAGTATAAACATTACTCTGGACCGGACCACTCACTGACCTCCCTCCCTGTATAGTATAAACATTACTCTGGACCGGACCACTCACTGACCTCCCTCCCTGTATAGTATAAACATTACTCTGGACCGGACCACTCACTGACCTCCCTCCCTGTATAGGTTAAACATTACTCTGGACCGGACCACTCACTGACCTCCCTCCCTGTATATAGTATAAACATTACTCTGGACCGGACCACTCACTGACCTCCCTCCCTGTATAGTATAAACATTACTCTGGACCGGACCACTCACTGACCTCCCTCCCTGTATAGTATAAACATTACTCTGGACCGGACCACTCACTGACCTCCCTCCCTGGACCGGACCACTCACTGACCTCCCTCCCTGTATACTCTGGACCGGACCACTCAATGACCTCCCTCCCTGTATAATATAAACATTACTCTGGACCGGACCACTCACTGACCTCCCTCCCTGTATATAGTATAAACATTACTCTGGACCGGACCACTCACTGACCTCCCTCCCTGTATAGTATAAACATTACTCTGGACCGGACCACTCACTGACCTCCCTCCCTGTATATAGTATAAACATTACTCTGGACCGGACCACTCACTGACCTCCCTCCCTGTATATAGTATAAACATTACTCTGGACCGGACCACTCTCTGACCTCCCTCCCTGTATAGTATAAACATTACTCTGGACCGGACCACTCACTGACCTCCCTCCCTGTATATAGTATAAACATTACTCTGGACCGGACCACTCACTGACCTCCCTCCCTGTATAGTATAAACATTACTCTGGACCGGACCACTCACTGACCTCCCTCCCTGTATAGTATAAACATTACTCTGGACCGGACCACTCACTGACCTCCCTCCCTGTATATAGTATAAACATTACTCTGGACCGGACCACTCACTGACCTCCCTCCCTGTATAGTATAAACATTACTCTGGACCGGACCACTCACTGACCTCCCTCCCTGTATATAGTATAAACATTACTCTGGACCGGACCACTCACTGACCTCCCTCCCTGTATATAGTATAAACATTACTCTGGACCGGACCACTCACTGACCTCCCTCCCTGTATAGGTTAAACATTACTCTGGACCGGACCACTCACTGACCTCCCTCCCTGTATATAGTATAAACATTACTCTGGACCGGACCACTCACTGACCTCCCTCCCTGTATATAGTATAAACATTACTCTGGACCGGACCACTCACTGACCTCCCTCCCTGTATAGGTTAAACATTACTCTGGACCGGACCACTCACTGACCTCCCTCCCTGTATACTCTGGACCGGACCACTCACTGACCTCCCTCCCTGTATATAGTATAAACATTACTCTGGACCGGACCACTCACTGACCTCCCTCCCTGTATACTCTGGACCGGACCACTCACTGACCTCCCTCCCTGTATAAACATTACTCTGGACCGGACCACTCACTGACCTCCCTCCCTGTATAATATAAACATTACTCTGGACCGGACCACTCACTGACCTCCCTCCCTGTATAGTATAAACATTACTCTGGACCGGACCACTCACTGACCTCCCTCCCTGTATATAGTATAAACATTACTCTGGACCGGACCACTCACTGACCTCCCTCCCTGTATAGGTTAAACATTACTCTGGACCGGACCACTCACTGACCTCCCTCCCTGTATACTCTGGACCGGACCACTCACTGACCTCCCTCCCTGTATAATATAAACATTACTCTGGACCGGACCACTCACTGACCTCCCTCCCTGTATATAGTATAAACATTATTCTGGACCGGACCACTCACTGACCTCCCTGTATTGTATAAACAGCTTTGTGTGTCAATGAGAAACATGAGATTTTCTCTCCCTTTCCTACCGATTAACACACAATTCACCATCCTACCTACCCCAGCAATTCACCATCCTACCTACCCCAGCAATTCACCATCCTACCTACCCCAGCAATTCACCATCCTACCTACCCCAGCAATTCACCATCCTACCTACCCCAACAACTCACCATCCTACCTACCCCAACAATTCACCATCCTACCTACCCCAGCAATTCACCATCCTACCTACCCCAGCAATTCACCATCCTACCTACCCCAGCAATTCACCATCCTACCTACCCCAGCAATTCACCATCCTACCTACCCCAGCAATTCACCATCCTACCTACCCCAGCAATTCACCATCCTACCTACCCCAACAGCAGCAGAATTTGTCTTGTTGGGGGTAAAATGATTTGACCTAAAATCAACAGCATTTCACCCCTCTACCCACACATTTCTTCTCACTGCTTTAACCTTTCACCCCTCATTAAAAGTGGACCTCCGGGCATTCTGAGGGGGTTAACCTCCCTGGCATGATGGGCGCAGTGCCAGCTACCCTCTGGGCCACAATAACTCATTGAGCTCCACAGGGGTTGCAGGTTCCATTCTGTTTCCTCAAGGAGAGGAGCAGGGAGGGGGAGAGGTAAGGGGGGGTATTAGGGGTGGTCAGTGGGGGGGGGGGGGAGAGAGAGATTAGAGGAACACAGAAGGGTAGGGGGAATGCCTTCTACCCCCTAACCATTCCCTCTCTCTCTCTCTCTGGGGCACTGTTCCCTATCTGAATGGAGACGGGTCACATCATGTGGCCAGCTGGTCACTGTTCCCTATCAGAATGGAGACGGGTCACATCATGTGGCCAGCTGGTCACAGTTCCCTATCTGAATGGAGATGGGTCACATCATGTGGCCAGCTGGTCACTGTTCCCTATCTGAATGGAGGAGATGGGTCACATCATGTGGCCAGCTGGTCACTGTTCCCTATCTGAATGGAGACGGGTCACATCATGTGGCCAGCTGGTCACTGTTCCCTATCTGAATGGAGATGGGTCACATCATGTGGCCAGCTGGTCACTGTTCCCTATCTGAATGGAGATGGGTCACATCATGTGGCCAGCTGGTCACTGTTCCCTATCTGAATGGAGATGATGGGTCACATCATGTGGCCAGCTGGTCACTGTTCCCTATCTGAATGGAGACGGGTCACATCATGTGGCCAGCTGGTCACTGTTCCCTATCTGAATGGAGACGGGTCACATCATGTGGCCAGCTGGTCACTGTTCCCTATCTGAATGGAGACGGGTCACATCATGTGGCCAGCTGGTCACTGTTGCCTATCTGAATGGAGACGGGTCACATCATGTGGCCAGCTGGTCACTGTTGCCTATCTGAATGGAGACGGGTCACATCATGTGGCCAGCTGGTCACTGTTGCCTATCTGAATGGAGACGGGTCACATCATGTGGCCAGCTGGTCACTGTTCCCTATCTGAATGGAGACGGGTCACATCATTTGGCCAGCTGGTCACTGTTCCCTATCTGAATGGAGACGGGTCACATCATGTGGCCAGCTGGTCACTGTTCCCTATCTGAATGGAGACGGGTCACATCATGTGGCCAGCTGGTCACTGTTCCCTATCTGAATGGAGACGGGTCACATCATGTGGCCAGCTGGTCACTGTTCCCTATCTGAATGGAGACGGGTCACATCATGTGGCCAGCTGGTCACTGTTCCCTATCTGAATGGAGACGGGTCACATCATGTGGCCAGCTGGTCAAAGTTCCCTATCTGAATGGAGACGGGTCATATCATGTGGCCAGCTGGTCACTGTTCCCTATCTGAATGGAGATGGGTCACATCATGTGGCCAGCTGGTCACTGTTCCCTAGCTGAATGGAGACGGGTCACATCATGTGGCCAGCTGGTCACTGTTCCCTATCTGAATGGAGACGGGTCACATCATGTGGCCAGCTGGTCACTGTTCCCTATCTGAATGGAGATGGGTCACATCATGTGGCCAGCTGGTCACTGTTCCCTATCTGAATGGAGATGGGTCACATCATGTGGCCAGCTGGTCACAGTTCCCTATCTGAATGAGGATGGCCACATTACGTTGCCAGCTGGGCACAAGCCTACGGGGCACTGTTCCCGATCACCCTGGAGGGAGTCCTTTGTTCATTCATTCCCTGTTCCTTTCCACCCCTTCATCTCTCTCTGTCCCCTTCCCCACGACCCTTAATTGCTCCCCACATGCCCCTCTCCTCTCCCTCTGAGGGGTACAGAATGGAATGCAGCCTGCCGCCTCTCTGGAGCTCAACACTGCCACTGTCCAATTAGGAAAACTTTATGAGGGTATCATAAGATAAAGTTTATATGTGATGATTGATACGCAAAACTGCACATCTCAAATAGCACAAAGACCTACATGAAACAAAATACGTCATCACCGCAACAGCACAGATAACTCTCAAGAGCCCATTTGCAAAATGTGCTTTTATATGGTGTATTTATCTATGCGCTATATGAGCGTATGACCACGCTCTAAAAACTAAACACCTTCACCCTCAGTTTTACAGTGGCTTCACTGTCAATAGTCACCCATTAATTGCAGTACAGGGGTTATCGTTACATTTTATGAGTGTCGTCATATTATGTTACGGTCATCGTAAACCAGTAGATTTAATGAGTGAGCCTCTGTAAAAATGTATCATGTGGAACAATTGCCCAAACTTAAATCAAATAATGAATAAGACGAGTGGAACAACAAACGTTCACCTTTGACGTACAGCTCTGTAGGCTGCTGTGGTCCATCGAAACGTTAACTTGGATATATTTTAATTTGTTACGTCAACCCAATCATGGATCAAACGTGTTTATTTATTTTTTTTAGATGTGGTTGTAAATGACTTAGCTCCAACCCTACCTCCATCCACCGTTGAGCCTCAGTGAAGGCGTCTATGATTTAGCTCCAACCCTACCTCCATCCACCGCTGAGCCTCAGTGAAGGCGTCTATGATTTAGCTCCAACCCTACCTCCATCCACCGCTGAGCCTCAGTGAAGGCGTCTATGACTTAGCTCCAACCCTACCTCCATCCACCGCTGAGCCTCAGTGAAGGCGTCTATGACTTAGCTCCAACCCTACCTCCATCCACCGTTGAGCCTCAGTGAAGGCGTCTATGACTTAGCTCCAACCCTACCTCCATCCACCGCTGAGCCTCAGTGAAGGCGTCTATGACTTAGCTCCAACCCTACCTCCATCCACCGCTGAGCCTCAGTGAAGGCGTCTATGATTTAGCTCCAACCCTACCTCCATCCACCGCTGAGCCTCAGTGAAGGCGTCTATGACTTAGCTCCAACCCTACCTCCATCCACCGCTGAGCCTCAGTGAAGGCGTCTATGACTTAGCTCCAACCCTACCTCCATCCACCGCTGAGCCTCAGTGAAGGCGTCTATGATTTAGCTCCAACCCTACCTCCATCCACCGTTGAGCCTCAGTGAAGGCGTCTATGATTTAGCTCCAACCCTACCTCCATCCACCGCTGAGCCTCAGTGAAGGCGTCTATGACTTAGCTCCAACCCTACCTCCATCCACCGCTGAGCCTCAGTGAAGGCGTCTATGACTTAGCTCCAACCCTACCTCCATCCACCGTTGAGCCTCAGTGAAGGCGTCTATGATTTAGCTCCAACCCTACCTCCATCCACCGCTGAGCCTCAGTGAAGGCGTCTATGATTTAGCTCCAACCCTACCTCCATCCACCGCTGAGCCTCAGTGAAGGCGTCTATGACTTAGCTCCAACCCTACCTCCATCCACCGCTGAGCCTCAGTGAAGGCGTCTATGACTTAGCTCCAACCCTACCTCCATCCACCGCTGAGCCTCAGTGAAGGCGTCTATGACTTAGCTCCAACCCTACCTCCATCCACCGCTGAGCCTCAGTGAAGGCGTCTTCACAGCTCACACTGGTCCGTTGTCGCCACTCCATCTTTACACACAAGGTCTCAAACAGACACGGAACTTTTTGTTCTAGTTGAAAGAGAGAACAAGGAGAAGTCGATCGTTCCCGGTAATCGTTAGGCCTACCCTAAGACAAACAACACAGCGTCAATCAAAGCATTTCCCTGTCGACAAGACACAATTATCCAGCGATCATCTAAATAGTTTAATCCGACGGTATTGTTAAAAATGTGTTACCTGCGGCAAACTTCAGCTGGGGAAACTTGAAAGTCTAAACTCTGCTCACCGGTGAACGATTCCCGTTAATTGACTTCCGCGCGCCTCGCAATGGGACACTTGTTACCAAACATTTTTGTCACGCGCAATACCTAAAGTGGGCGTTTCCTGTAGTCTGACAGATCATCCTTTTCTGCACCTGATGGTGTTTTCTCTTTAGTGAACACCGGGGGGCCCCACGGAGTCATACAGCCGCCTTAGCTGCTCACGTGACGGGTCTTCAGTAGAGGAGGAGGAGAACGGGTTCCACTAAATAACCCAGCCACAAAGTCAGATTCCACAAAAAAAAGGCCAATATTGGCTACTAAAAATTTGCTTTTTGGTATTAATTTGAGGTTAGGGTTATGCATAAGGTTAGCAGTGTGGTTAATGTTAAGGTTAAGGGTAGGTTTAAAATCTGATTTTAAGAAGATAAATTGTCAGAGAGAGAGAGAGAGTCAGAGATACAGAGAGAGAGAGAGAAACGTTAACACACGTTTCCCATGCCAATAAAGCCCTTAAATTGAAATTGAAATTGAATTGAATTGAGAGAGAGAGAGAGAAAGAGAGTCAGAAAGACATAGAGAGAGAGAGAGAGAGAGAGAGAGAGAGAGAGAGAGAGAGAGAGAGAGAGAGAGAGAGAGAGAGAGAGAGAGAGAGAGAGAGAGAGAGAGAGTCACAGAAGGATGAGGGGGGGTTAACAGAACTGTAAACTGTTTCACCACTCAAGTCTACGCTACAGCTTCAGTCTCAGTCCAGGTCTGGAATCTATTTCATCATCATGGTCTCTCTCTGGCTTTATTAGGAATATATTCAGCATCAACGACAGCATCACAGCAGTACGTCCATATTTATTGGTTGCATACACAGTTCAGCAGATGTTATAGCAGTGCAGCCAAATGCTTATGTTCCTAGCTCCTAGCAGTGTAGTAAAATGCTTATGTTACCAGCTCCTAACAGGGTAGCAAAATGCTGATGTTACTAACTCCTAACAGGGTAGTAAAATGCTGATGTTACTAGCTCCTAACAGTGTATTAAAATGCTTATGTTCCTAGCTCCTAACAGGGTAGTAAAATGCTTATGTTCCTAGCTCCTAACAGTGTATTAAAATGCTTATGTTCCTAGCTCCTAACAGGGTAGTAAAATGCTTATGTTCCTAGCTCCTAACAGGGTAGTAAAATGCTGATGTTACTAGCTCCTAACAGGGTAGTAAAATGCTGATGTTACTAGCTCCTAACAGTGTGGTAAAATGCTTATGTTCCTAGCTCCTAACAGTGTATTAAAATGCTTATGTTCCTAGCTCCTAACAGTGTATTAAAATGCTTATGTTCCTAGCTCCTAACAGTGTATTAAAATGCTTATGATACTAGCTCCTAACAGTGTATTAAAATGCTTATGTTCCTAGCTCCTAACAGTGTATTAAAATGCTTATGTTCCTAGCTCCTAACAGTGTATTAAAATGCTTATGTTCCTAGCTCCTAACAGTGTATTAAAATGCTGATGTTACCAGCTCCTAACAGGGTAGTAAAATGCTGATGTTACTAGCTCCTAACAGGGTAGTAAAATGCTTATGTTCCTAGCTCCTAACAGGGTAGTAAAATGCTGATGTTACCAGCTCCTAACAGGGTAGTAAAATGCTGATGTTACTAGCTCCAAAAAGTGTAGTAAAATGCTTATGTTACCAAAAACGTTGTAATTTTTGCTAATGTATAAAATAAAATACCTTATTTACATAAGTATTCAGGCCCTTTGCTATGAGACTCAAAATTGAGCTCAGGTGCATCCTGTTTCCACTGATCATCCTTGAGATGTTTCTGCAACTTGATTGGAGTCCACCTGTGGTACATTCAATTGATTGGACAAGATTTGGAAAGGCACACACCTGTCTATATAAGGTCCCACAGTTGACAGTGCATGTCAGAGCAAAAAACCAAGCCATGAGGTTGAAGGAATTATCTGTAGAGCTCCGAGACAGGATTGTGTCGAGGCACAGAGCTGGGGAAGGGCACCAAAACATTTCTGCAGCATTGAAGGTCCCCAAGAACACAGTGGTCTCCATCATTCTTAAATGGAAGAAGTTTGGAACAACCAAGACTCTTCCTAAAGCTGGCCGCCCGGCCAAACTGAGCAATCTGGGGAGAAGGGCCTTGGTCAGGGAGGTGACCAAGAACCCAATGGTCACTCTGACAGAGCTCCAGAGTTCCTCTGTGGAGATGGGAGAACCTTCCAGAAGGACAACCATCTCTGCAGCACTCCACCAATCCGGCCTTTATGGTAGAGTGGCCAGACGGAAGCCACTCCTCAGTAAAAGGCACATGACAGCCCATCTGGAGTTTGCCAAAAGGCACCTAAAGGACTCTCAGACCATGAGAAACAAGATTCTCTGGTCTGATGAAACCAATAACTCTTTGGCCTGAATGCCAAGCGTCACGTCTGGAGGAAACCTGGCACCATCCCTACGGTGAAGCATGGTGGTGGCAGCATCATACTGTGGGGATGTTTTTCAGCGGCAGGAACTGGGAGACTAGTCAGGATCAAGGGAAAGATGAACGGAGCAAAGTACAGAGAGATCCTTGATGAAAACCTGCTCCAGAGCGCTCAGGACCTCAGACTGGGGCGAAGGTTCACCTTCCAACAGGACAACGACCCTAAGCACACAGCCAAGACAACGCAGGAGTGGCTTCGGGACAAGTCTCTGAATGTCCTTGAGTGGCCCAGCCAGAGCCCGGACTTGAACCCAATCGAACATCTCTGGAGAGACCTGAAAATAGCTGTGCAGCGATGCTCCCCATCCAACCTGACAGAGCTTGAGAGGATCTGCAGAGAAGAATGGGAGAAACTCCCCAAATACCCAAGAAGACTTAAGGCTGTAATCACTGCCAAAGGTGCTTCAACAAAGTTCTGAGTAAAGAGTCTGAAGACTTATGTAAATGTGATATTTCATTATTTTAAAAAATATATAAACTTGCAAAAATTTCTACAAACCAGTTTTTGCTTTGTCATTATGGGGTATTGTGTGTAGATTGATGAGGGGGAAAAAAACAATTTAATCAATTTTAGAATAAGGCTGTAACGTAACAAAATGTGGAAAAAGTCAAGGGGTCTGAATATTTTCCCAATGCCCTGTATAAAGAGCTTCCTTTATGTGGATTTAAAAATAGTTTCCTTTATGTGGATTTAAAAAGAGTTTCCTTTATGTGGATCTATAGTGAGGTAGTTATTGGGTTCACAGCTGTTACCAGTAACACATGAATCTCTGCGTAACAGTTCTGCTGTTGTAACACAGAACAGTAACACCACAGAAACCTACTCCTCAGCTGATCCAGAGTCAGTGGCTGTGTCCCAAATAGAGCCCTATAGTCCCCTTTATAGTGCACTACTACAGGGCTCTGGTCTAAAGTAGTGAACTATATAGAGAATAGGGTGTCATAGGGCTCTGGTCTAAAGTAGTGAACTATATAGAGAATAGGGTGTCATAGGGCTCTGGTCTAAAGTAGTGTACTATATAGGGAATAGGGTGTCATAGGGCTCTGGTCTAAAGTAGTGAACTATATAGAGAATAGGGTGTCATAGGGCTCTGGTCTAAAGTAGTGAACTATATAGAGAATAGGGTGTCATAGGGCTCTGGTTTAAAGTAGTGTACTATATAGGGAATAGGGTGTCATAGGGCTCTGGTCTAAAGTAGTGTACTATATAGGGAATAGGGTGTCATAGGGCTCTGGTCTAAAGTAGTGTACTATATAGGGAATAGGGTGTCATAGGGCTCTGGTCTAAAGTAGTGTACTATATAGGGAATAGGGTGTCATAGGGCTCTGGTCTAAAGTAGTGTACTATATAGGGAATAGGGTGTCATAGGGCTCTGGTCTAAAGTAGTGTACTATATAGGGAATAGGGTGTCATAGGGCTCTGGTCTAAAGTAGTGTACTATATAGGGAATAGGGTGTCATAGGGCTCTGGTCTAAAGTAGTGTACTATATAGGGAATAGGGTGTCATAGGGCTCTGGTCTAAAGTAGTGTACTATATAGGGAATAGGGTGTCATAGGGCTCTGGTCTAAAGTAGTGTACTATATAGGGAATAGGGTGTCATAGGGCTCTGGTCTAAAGTAGTGCACTATATAGGGAATAGGGTGTCATAGGGCTCTGGTCTAAAGTAGTGTACTATATAGGGAATAGGGTGTCATAGGGCTCTGGTCTAAAGTAGTGCACTATATAGGGAATAGGGTGTCATAGGGCTCTGGTCTAAAGTAGTGCACTATATAGGGAATAGGGTGTCATAGGGCTCTGGTCTAAAGTAGTGCACTATATAGGGAATAGGGTGTCATAGGGCTCTGGTCTAAAGTAGTGTACTATATAGGGAATAGGGTGTCATAGGGCTCTGGTCTAAAGTAGTGCACTATATAGGGAATAGGGTGTCATAGGGCTCTGGTCTAAAGTAGTGCACTATATAGGGAATAGGGTGTCATAGGGCTCTGGTCTAAAGTAGTGCACTATATAGGGAATAGGGTGTCATAGGGCTCTGGTCTAAAGTAGTGCACTATATAGGGAATAGGGTGCCATTCGGGAGCATCAAGAGTCTTCAGCCCAGACGACCTGCCAGGGGAAAATGTAGCTACCTCATTATCATGGAAACTCTGAAGTCATTTAGCTTTTGGCTGGAAAGAGGAGTATGCCTATAGCACTGAAGAGAGGAGAGGAGAGGAGAGGAGAGGAGAGGAGAGGAGAGGAGAGGAGAGGAGAGGAGAGGAGAGGAGAGGAGAGGAGAGGAGAGGAGAGGAGAGGAGAGGAGAGGAGGAGAGGAGAGGAGAGGACAGGAGAGGAGAGGAGAGGAGAGGAGAGGAGAGGAGAGGAGAGGAGAGGAGAGGAGAGGAGAGGAGAGGAGAGGAGGGGAGAGGAGAGGAGAGGAGAGGAGAGGAGAGGAGAGGAGAGGAGAGGACGGGAGAGGAGAGGAGAGGAGGGGAGGGGAGAGGAGAGGAGAGGAGAGGAGAGGAGGTAGCTTAGTGGGTAAGAGCGTTGTGCCAGTAACCGAAAGGTCGCTGGTTCTAATCCCCGAGCCGACTAGGTGAAAAATCTGTCGATGTGCCCTTGAGCAAGGCACTTAACCCTAATTGCTCCTGTAAGTCGCTCTGGATAAGAGCGTCTGCTAAATGACAAAAAAAAAAAAAAAAAAAAAAAAAAAAAGAGGAGAGGAGAGGAGAGGAGAGGAGAGGAGAGGAGAGGAGAGGAGAGGAGAGGAGAGGATGATGTCTGTAGAGGGCTGGGGTTAAGAACAACCCAGATGTCTGCTGTCAGTTTGTCAATCAATAACATTAGCCCTTTTAACAGCAACATGTCACAACGTTATTTTCAGTCATCCGGTTTAGACCCCAAAGAGCAAAGACTGAAGCACAGTGGCATAGAAATAACTCCTTACCAGGAAGAAACCTCAAGATGAAACAGACAGAGAGGAGGGTAATCTATCTACTCTGTCAGTCTGGGGTCTGTAGACAGATAGAGCAAGGTGTGACAGACAGGCAGACAGACAGACAGGCAGGCAGACAGATAAACAGACAGACAGACAGACAGACAGACAGACAGACAGGACAGACAGACAGACAGACAGGCAGGCAGGCAGGCAGGCAGGCAGGCAGGCAGGCAGGCAGGCAGGCAGGCAGGCAGGCAGACAGACAGACAGACAGACAGACAGACAGACAGACAGACAGACAGACAGACAGGACAGGACAGGACAGGACAGGACAGGACAGAACAGAGCTATAGGGTGCAAGGTAAAACTGTATGTTGGGCAGGCAGGAATCTGTGGTTAAAGTGTGTGGTGTTTTACCAGAGAGGCTGAGGGGTGTCGCCGTCTGTCTGTCTGTCTGTCTGGGAGGAAGTGGCACCGTGTGGGTTGACTGTCTGAATGAACACTAAACCACCACACGTCTCTCTACTACCCAGGTCAGAGGTGTCATTGTGCAACAGAACATAGGCTGTCTGTTCATAATAATAATATGCCATTTAGCAGACGCTTTTATCCAAAGCGACTTACAGTCATGCGTGCATACATTTTTTTTTGTGTATGGGTGGTCCCGGGGATCGAACCCACTACCTTGGCGTTACAAGCGCCATGCTCTACCAGCTGAGCTACAGAGGAGGGTAATCTATCTACTCTGTCATGGTTCAGTTGATCAATGTTTTGGTTGTGGTATGTGTTCCTATCAATTAAACTAAATGACCACGCCCATCCTATTTTAAATGACCACGCCCATCCTATTTTAAATGACCACGCCCATCCTATTTTAAATGACCACGCCCATCCTATTTTAAATGACCACGCCCATCCTATTTTGCTCTCTCTACAGCCGTGGGCGGGACATCGTGCTGTTGATTGGTGGGCTGGAGCCCCAGAGAAAGGTAAGAGGACATGTTGCAGTGCGTTTATGCTTTAAAAACCTCGTCTCTTCCTCTTGTGTACTTTACTCACCTCCCATCCTCTCTATTCAGGCTAGTGGTGCTAGTGGTGTTGCCGTCGGGGAGACAGCAGGAAGTCGAGCTAGTCAATGGTAGAGAGAGCAACAGGAAATGTGTGGGTAGACCGCAGCAGTGTCTGTGTAGCTCTGGACGACGTCAGGGCCCCGTGTACGCCTCTCTTAATTCAACAGACAAAGCAGCAGAAAGGCTGAACAACACCGGGAGAAAACCAGAGTGGGTCTCCTCTCCTCTCCTCTCCTCTCCTCTCCTCTCCTCTCCTCTCCCCTCCTCTCCTCTCCTCTCCTCTCCTCTCCTCTCCTCTCCTCTCCTCTCCTCTCCTCTCCTCTCCTCTCCTCTCCTCTCCTCTCCTCTCCTCTCCTCTCCTCTCCTCTCCTCTCCCCTCCCCTCCTCTCCTCTCCTCTCCTCTCCTCTCCTCTCCTCTCCTCTCCTAGTACTAACAGACTGTTAGGAAGGTGATGAAGAGGAGGACAGATTAATGACAAAATGTCTCCCCTCTCCTCCATCCCCTCCTGAGGTAGACTGAGTGGTTCTGAAGAGGAAGATGTTCATCCCAGTACCTCCAGCACCCTGTAACCCAAACTCCCTCCAGCCCCAGACAGAGCCTATAGATATGTCCACCAGCCGCTCCAGGACCCCTCCAATACCCACAGGGGTCTCACTGTTTCCCCTACCATCCACCTCCATCACCAAGCCTTCTTCATCATCATCATCATCATCATCATCATCATGTGTCATTACGTCTGTCCCAAAGACTCCTGCTATATCAGTGGCAGGTCCCGGCAGGAGGGTCCTTTCTGGTTTTGTCAGAGGTTATCCCTTCACACCCCTGTCCCCCAGCCCTGCTCCTCTCCACGCCCGCCCTGCGCCCGTAGTGGTGCGTCCCACACCCCTGCTCCACACCCACCCAGCACACAGCGAGACCCTGGTGGCACCCCTGCTCCACACCCACCCAGCGCACAGCGTGACCCTGGTGGCACCCCGACGTCCACATCACCACAGTGACAGCCGGGATGATGAGCTGCCGACCATGAGACCGGACAGCATGACAGAGATGGGACGGGCTGGAACCAGAGTGGGTCAGGAGTGAGTACAGGAGCCTTCCAAACCACCTCTTCACTTGATCACAGGGCTCCCTCTAGTGGCAAGAGTGAAAATTGCATTGTAACAGTCTAGATATCTCCCATAGGACACTGCAACACAGTTCATTGTAACAGTCTAGATATCTCCCATAGGACACTGCAACACAGTTCATTGTAACAGTCTAGATATCTCCCATAGGACAACAGCAACACAGTTCATTGTAACAGTCTAGATATCTCCCATAGGACAACAGCAACACAGTTCATTGTAACAGTCTAGATATCTCCCATAGGACAACAGCAACACAGTTCATTGTAACAGTCTAGATATCTCCCATAGGACAACAGCAACACAGTTCATTGTAACAGTCTAGATATATCCCATAGGACACTGCAACACAGTTCAT